>NC_088875.1:36929558-37097058 GCF_032884065.1 Artemia franciscana
CCAGCCTTCCTGCCTGAGTAAACAAATTCTATGTCACCTAATTCCATGCTTCCTACCCCTGGGATATGAGTTTCTGAAACTCCTAATGAATCCAGTTCAAACCGTCTGAATTTGTCAGTCAAAATGTCGATGCGATAGTCATTTTTTAATGTCGTAACATTCCAAGTTTTTCATGTTCTTAAAATCTTTAAAATTATCCCAGTGATCCCAGATACCAGTGCAGGACGGGGACCAACACATCTTCTCAAGTCTACACCAAAGCGCTTAAGCCGGCTTAGAACCAGACAGCAAGAAGTCCCCGGGACCTCCAGTAAGTTGGAGGCTTTGGTGATGCTCTTCTATCAACACGAGTCAAAATCCTGCACAGACAGTCCCAAGCCTATTGCCTCCGACTCATTATATATTCATGCCTACAAATATTATGCTACTACGGGAAGACAACCCATAGTAGATAAATCAGCTAGGAAGAGGTTTTTCAGCCTGAAAACGCCCATCAAAACAAACCAAGCCCAGAAAAATATCCAATAATCAGAATCCTGTACAAGTGCTGTGTTGTTTACTAGGCTATAATTTCCTCAAGGGGCGCCACTCCTCGACTGGGAAAAATTGACTGCAAGTTTCCCAGTCTTGCGGGTACCCCCAAAAGGGTCAAGACAGCCCTTTACAGAGGCTGTTGTCCATAAATCTGGATCTTATGCCCTGCTGCAGTTGTCCTCCTATAGAGGATCCTCCCATGATGGTGTTCTGCATCACCATGTAATTTGCCTTAAGTAGGATATGCAAATTTCAAGAATTCTGGACTTTCATGACAAAGGATACTCAAAACTACAAATATTTAAAGTGGATTAAAATGGTAGATGAACTTTGAAATGGGCAAATATTGGCAACACTTTCACTGTGAACATCAAAGAAATCATTGCATTTATAGAGACCTATAACACACTATTATATCACACATTATATTATGGAGACTAAGTCACATGATTACATTCCATATGATTATCCAATTTCATCCCTGTACTTGAGGCAATTTCTCCAGTTTTTTGCTTCCACTATCTGAATAGTTTTTATATATTTACAAATTAAAAAAGATTGAAGAGAAACAAAAAAATAAGCTACAAAGAATAGGCATGTTGAATGCACTAGGATCTGCCCACAAGTATTTCCCAAGCATTTTGACACATGTTAAACTGAGTTCTGACTTACATCAAAAACAGGTAACTTTTTTGTTCTGTCTAAAATAAAAGTTTTGTACCCTTTTCTGATAAAATTTCAAACTTCTAATCATGTAGTTAGATTTGTAGATTTTTTCCTTCATACTGAAACCCTTTTTGAGCCAAAAGTCTTTAAATTAAGCCTTCTGAAGTAGAACAAGTGTTTTTTTACAAAAACTGTCAAATCATTGGTACCTTTACCCTAATAGCTGCTCATATAAATTTTGTTGAAATGCCACTGCTGTGGTTTTACCATATACTATAAAAGAACATGATGGGTAGCATTCTGTATCAAACAAAACCATCCTGAATCCTAAAAATAATTGTGAACCATGAATTCTTACAGCTGCTATTTTCATTTAATTTTTTTTTTTTTTTTTATTCAAAGGCATGCAGCATTATAAACCAAGAAAATGTAAAATATTTTCGAACAAAGTGGATTAAAAGCAAATAGAAGTAGAAATGCCTCAAACATGTGTTAACTACAATTCTGGTGCATATTATGAAGTAAGAATTGGTTTCTTAACATGGTTCCTTTGCAAGAGGAGTGACTCAGCATTAGATTCCAATGATCCCAGGGGTATGTATTTTGAAGTATCTACACCACTACCCCTTTCCTCTTGACGTTTTCCCTTACCCCTTTCCTTGCAAATTAAAACCTTGAGAAATAGATATAATGTTTTTAAGAGGAAAAAGTATTTTGAGCTAGTGTTGGACAATATTGGATATTGATATGTCAGACCAAATATCAATATCAAAAGTTAAATATTAATATTGAAAACAATATTTGGATATTTTTGGCTTTTTCTGGTATCTACCAACAAATGTCCAACAGAGAAGATCCAATACAGAAAATTGTTTTGCAAATGACCAAGAAGACACAGGTCCGAAATCCAGGTCCAAACTCCCCCCTCCCAAGTTTTAAAAACCCCATGACGAGTTGACATCTGTCGGCTTCTTGATAAGATAAATAACTGCCCTAAATGCAAAAAGAACGTTATAAGAGCTCAGGGTGGAATAGAGTGCAGAGAGTGCTGCAGCTGGTTTCACTTTAATTGTGCCTCAGTAACGTACAACAAAGATACAATGGAAAAACTGAAGGGAAAGTGGCTCTGTCAGAAATGCAAATCTAAATCTGGCACCCCCAAAAGCACTCCAGTACAAAACAAATCCACTTTAACACCAGCCAATGGAAGCTTGGTCACTCATCCACCAGGAACTCCAATCCCAGTATTCACAGGCTTGGATTCTTCTCAGTCAACTTTCACATCCCAACAATGTAAAACTGGTGACTGCTCGTACTGTCACAAAGTGGCAGAACATTGCTCCTCGTTGCAGTGCTTTTTCTGCTCAGAATGGGAGCACGCTGGATGCAGATCATTGCATGCAGATCTATTCCTAGCGATTAAGCACCTTGACAACAACTCACAATTGTTTAAGTACGAGTGTACAAGCTGCTCGAAAAGGAACGCATCAAAACTACTCCTGAGACTACAAGATTCCGTGGCAGACCAAGGTCCCACAATGGCACCAAGGCCAAATAGACAAGTAAGTCAAAGCAGGGCTCTGATCCAGGAGCCGGCCATCGATATGCTAATTCTTGCAGAGAGAGAAAGGAAGCAAAGCGATGAGAAACGTTTCAACTTTGTTGTTGCAGGGCTACCATAAAATGATGGCTGTATGGACGCCGAAAAAGTAGTTAAGCTTTGTGAAGACCACGACCTTGGAGCTCGCTTGACCGAAATCTTGGAAACGGTTCGTATCGGTAAAGCTCCCCTTGGAGGAAAACCGAAACTACTGCTGGTCAAACTAAAACGCAACAGCCCAGATAGCCTTAAAAAGCGCCAACAAACAGTGAAGGGAGCTCCAGTACTCAGGACATCCAACGATTATGAAATACGAAAAAACATATACATTAACCCTGATTTGACATGCATGCAGATTCAGAAACGAGCGGAATTCAGGAGAAACAAAGACAAAAGAGCAGTACAGTCTTCTGGTGGGAGCCATTGCTCCCAAACCGCGTAATGCGAATGTGAGACAATAGCCAAACAGCCCAAAGAGATAAACTTACTAATTTTTAACGCACACAGTATGGTTGGAAAGTTCGGCGAGCTTCAAGCATTCCTCTACGAAAACTCTCGATCCGATGTAATCTGCATTTCTGAAACTTGGTTACATGAAAAAATACTATCGACTAGATTTGGAATACCAGAATATGAAGTTTTTAGGAAGGATAACATGGCAAAACCACAGGGAAGTGGAGTTGCAATACTTTCAAGGGAAAACTTACACATATACGAGCACAGTAGTTTCTCTAATAAGACAATAGACGCCATAACTTGTGTTATGGCGTGATGGCTCTCGCCTGGCAATTGTGGCCGTGTACCAGTCAACAGCAGCTTATAAGAAGCCGAGAGAGGGACTGACAGCAGATCGTGAATTTTCTGCCTACCTGGAGAAGATCTGTAACGAATTTAAATCCGTAGTGATATGCGGAGACCTAAACATACCTGAAATGAATTGGAAAAATCATTCCTTCAGGATGAGAAAGGAGAACTCAAAAGATCAACTAATACACTATCTTGACCTCACTAGCGAGTTGAACCTAGCGCAGAGTGTCCTCGAGCCTACGCGTCAAACCAACACTTTGGAAGTTGTATTCAACATGCCCATGGTAGACCTGCTGATTACAAAAACAGTCGTTAACCCCGTTACAAGCGACCACAAACATGCTGTCCACTGCCAAGTCCGTGCTGAACAACTCAAAATTTGGACACAGGATGATGGACCCACTTTTAAATTAAACTTCCATAAATCAGACATAACAAAACTCAAAATAATATGAGAGCATTCCGATTGGGACAACCTTGTGTATAACCTACCAATCGCTGAAGCCTGGGAAGTTTTCTATGGCATACTTCACCAAGCCGTCACTCAAACCACATCATTCAGGAACAACAAACACATTGGCAAAAGGATATTCCTTCCCAAGCACACAAGAAAGCTCATCAGGGACCGGAAGAAGTCATACAGGGATTACAAAGCCTCTGGAAGCATAAGTAGACTCGCCAAGCTTCAAAAACTCAGCTCAAAATGTAGAAAAGCTATCAGAAACTACAACAAAGATTGTAAACGAGAAGAATTCCAGAAAATAAGAACAAAAAGCGATTTCTACAACCTGTGCAAATGCAAGCTAGGTGAGCAACAGAAACTACCAACACTAATAAATTGAAGTGATGTGGTCCATAGCACTAGCCTAGATAAGGCGAATGGTCTTGTAAAATTCTTCACCAGCATGTTCACTATTGACGATGGCTATTTACCTCAACTCCAAGACTCACACCCAGGAAGCAAGCTCCACAGCATTGGCTTTACGCCAGGAAGTGTTCTAAGAGCAACGAAGGGCATGAAAGCGTCTAAAGCACTCAATCCTGATGGCATCCCGTCCTTCATCCTGAAAGAAGTGAGGGATGAGCTATGTGAACTTCTGGCAATACTTTTCCGAATCTCATTCGAGCAATGCAAGTTTCCTACTTCCTGGAAGCTATCCCATGTAACACCTATTTTCAAAGGAAAAGGGAAACGGAGTGACCCAGAGAATTATCGCCCGATCAGCCTTACTTCACCTTTCCTGAAAATCATGGAAAGGGTCATATTGGAAAAGTTAAACTCGCACCTCGAACTGAACAACCTCATCTCAGATCATCAGCATGGCTTCCATAAAAATCGTTCTCCTGTTTCCCAACTAGTAGTGATACACGACTACATCCAGTCTACCCTTGACCGTGGGATTCCAATAGATATTATCCTAATCAATTTACTTAAGGCCTTTGACCAAATATCCTTGTGAAAACTCATCCAATGCCTAGAAATCTATGGAATCAAGGGACAGCTAAAAAATTGGCTCTCAGCCTACCTGAATGATAGAAAAATAGCAGTCAAGGTTGCAGACACACTATCCACATGGACAGATGCAACCAGTGGCGTCCCACAAGGTAGTGTTCTTGGCCCAGTCTTGTTTGTCATGTACATAGACATTTGCATAAATGCCATTTCCCAAATTAACTTCGGCCTGTTTGCAGATGATACAAAGCTCCTGGGAGAAGCTAGTGCATCATCACAAATCAGAAGCAACTTGGATGCCCTGACAGAGAAGCTCATAGAATGGCAACTTTCACCAAATTTAGCAAAATGCTCTGTTGTCCATCTTGGCCGCCAAAATCCAATGTACTCATACAAAATGAAAGCTATCGACCTGACAAAATCTTCCTGTGAAAAGGACCTAGGTGTAATTCTGAGCTTGGACCTCAAACCAGAAAAGCATATTGGCCTGGTTGTGCATAAAGCATTGAATACTCTCTGGCTACTCAGTCAATCCCTACGATACCTTGACAATCACTAAAAGATATCAGCATACACAAGCTAAGTCAGGCCACAGCTTGAATACGCCACTGTCATCTGGTTGCCATATCTCAAAAAGGATATTGACAGAATAGAACGGGTCCAGAAACGCTTTGTAAAAGGACTTCAAGGATTCAGAAACCTTCCATATGACAAAGTTATAAGAAGGCTCACTCTCCATAAACTTGAGACAAGAAGAACGATCTTAGACTTAAAAACCCTCTTCAAGATAGTTCATGAGAATTTTGGGAACATAAAAGACAAGCTTGTTCAAAAAATTCCCCACAGCAACACAAAAATTGAACAGTCTGCAATTGGAGCCCGTGAAGATGAAGATTGCAAGATCTAATTATTACCATCATTCGTTCATACCCTGGGTCATCAGGATCTGGAACAAACTACCATTCCCAGTAGAAAAGATGAAATCACTGGAAGCCTTCTCCAACAGCCTAAACATAAACACACCATATCTCAAGACTTTTAATATAGGACGACTTTAAATGGAAATTGTGCTGCAGTCAATCCGCTCTTTGCCCTGCCATAACATTTTTCTTTTAAAAAGGTGTCAGTTGTATAGAAATTTTGTATTGAGAGGCGTGAGGAATAAAGTTATTTAAGAAGAAGAAGAGTAATTTCTTCAATCTGTTTACTCATACATGCTGATGAACAGCATGCATAGCTGTATCAATAAGTTGGCATAGCCTGTTATAAAGCTCAGACTACATTTAGTGAGGGTGGATTCTCAAATGTTGCTGAGGACCTCCAGAAGGCTAGGCTAGATAAAATGCTTTCTAGGCTTACAGGTCTCCTTTAGATCACATTTTGATTTAGATCATCCTTTGATTTGTGTTTCAAGAAATTGTAAATTGTAAATTTTTTTTAGAAGTTGGAAATTGTATCAACACATGCAATTGCTGTGATAGTCCCTGTGATTTAGGCACAACAGAATCAAGCCAGTTAGTGGGGATCACTAGACAAAAGTATCAATGGTCAATGCAAGGCAGGCTTTTCCAGCAGCCACATCTTTCATGGCTCTCTGAATTTTTATTAGAAAATCTGTAGTTCAAAAACACTGGTCTAGCCAAACTGTGGATGTCTTGTAATATTGGTCTCAGAAATTCCTGCACAAAGCTGTCATAAAATTAATGACCATACCCTCCACTCAAAGCCTGACTCAAAGCTCTTTGAGTCTGTAGATTCAAAGCCTGATCAGTTGATCAAAAAATTTGCAAAACAAACTGTAAGGAAGGAGTAAGTCAGCCCAGTAGCAACCAAAACTCTGAAACAAGGAATTTTAATAATAGTACACATATCAGAAGAATTGGCTTTTAATGCTGATTCAAGATATGTAAATTCATCAAGTTTAATGTACCTATCAAAAGCGAAGAGCCTGAGAAGACATTGTAAAGAAACAGTGGAAACATCCCTAAAAAGGCAACAGATCTTAATGAAAACCATCAGATTGCACTATCAGATTCAGGAAGATTAGAGAAGTATCAGGGTGATTGTATCAAAAAACTTCTAGTTCCCCATTTTGTAGACAGAAAAATAAGAAGAACTAGACCCCCCCCCTCCCGTGCCCTTTTTTCCCAAAGCCATCAAATCAAAATTTTGAGATAGCCATTTCAATCAGCATAATTGGAATGTCAAATAATCATGCCTCTAGAGATGACATGACCCCCCACAGTCCCTGGGGAAAGGTTGTAAGTTATGAAATGTGTTTAAGTTTTACATACAGTATTTGTTACTGAGAAGTAAATAAACATTTTTCAAGGAGGGGCTCCATGGGGAGGGAAGTTTCTGGGATGAACTTTCAAAGAGAACCTTTACACAGGGGAATTTACAGGAATTCCTATACTAAATTATTTTTATTTGACTCACTTTCTCTTTGTCAATTCAATTTTATACATTGAGATAATCCAGAGAAGTTGCATGGGTAAAATTTTCAAAGAGGTTGAAATTATTTGGGAGATTTTTAAGCAAGGGGGGGGGGGGGGGTTCTGCAGGAGAAATTCTCAATGAAGGGATTTTCAGCAGGAGAAAATTTTCATTGGGAGGGTTTCCAGCATTGTTTGAAAAACAATTAGAAACTACAAGAAAAACAAGTCTTTTTTCAAATTAAAGTAGGCCTAGGATGAAAAGAATTTTCTATGTGGAATTGTCTGCAAGAAAGTTCTGGGCAGGGATAGAATTGTCTGGGGAAGGAAGATCACTTTCCAAGGAGGAATCTTCATGGGGGGGGGGGGAGAATTTTCAATGGAGAACATTATTTTTAAAACAATAATTAAACTTAAAAAAAAAACAAATTTTTCAACTAAAAGTAAGGAGCAAGATTAAAACTGAAAACAAACAAAAACCCCTTATATTAGGGGAATGCTGCCCCCTCACTCTTTATGCTAAATTTTGAATTTTTGTTTTAGTTATTTAAGAACAGTTCCTGAAACACAAGGGCCATATAACTAAAGTTAAAAAGAAAATACAAAAAACCTTGGCTTGAAGTGTGAGGTATTGAGAAGGGGTTGCCCCCTCATATACAGAATAAATTCTGTTTTTTTTTAAGTTTTGTTTTTGCTTTTTACATTCACTTAAAAACCTTTTTTGTTTATATTGAATCTCATGAAAGGCAGAATCAATTCACAGGGAGCAATATTGCAATGTTACTGGTTTTGAGTAACCAATAGTTTACTTTTCTTTATCTTGAGCCTGAGTAATTCCAAATCCAGACTTTAGTGATATTTGTTAATGCAATCAAAGTCCTTTTCTGTATTTTATTTACAGTTTGTAATATGTTTTGCAAAATGCTCTTTAGTTACAATATTTATGATTAGACTTTGGCAAAACCAAAAGTAATCTGAGCAAAAATTGATCAGAAATATCAAAATTGATAAACCAATTATTGAAACAAAAATATCATTATATAGATAGCCTATATTGTTAGGCTACATCAAATTATTGCCCAACACTATTTTAAGCCTCATACCTTTGCTAAACTGTAATTTATAAGGTTTTAAAGTTTTTTAAATCTGTTCTTAAATTTGGAAAAAAAATTCATGGGTTTAACTAGGGCTATATTAGGCTACCTTAAATTGCAACTTGGAGCAATCTAAGGAATTTTCCTTGTAGAAACTCCAGAGTTGATAATACATGACACATAGTTGAATACATACAGTGGTTTGATGTTGCTGATTCAAGTGCTTCCCAGTTATACTTCTATTCTTTTGTTGACCATTCATTGTTTAGACAGTTCTTAAAGCTGTCTGTGGTTTGGGCAGCAATGGTATTTGGCAGTAATTTATTCTAGAGGATGGCAACACAGTTGGTAAGAAAATGGGCAAGCTGCCACTTTGAGGAGAAATGTCTGGATAACTGCAAGTTATGTCCCCTTGTATGAGAGTCCTGAGATTCCAGAGGAAGAAGATCAGGAACTGCCTTTGAATTAATAAGTTTATGAACCAGAATGGCATCACCCTGTCTTCTTCTATAAGCCAGAGTTGGGAGTTTCAGCTTGCATGGCCTGGTAGGGTAATGGAGCTCATACAGTCCACTCACCACCTTAGTGGCTCTTCTCTGGACATCTTCAAGAATTTTAACATCTTTTTTGAAAAAGCAGGATGCAAGGACCATGCCTGTCTCAAGCCTTGGCCAAACAAGTCCTTTAGACAAAAGGCTCAGAATTTTAGGAGAATGGGAGGAAATTGTTCTTTTTATGAGCCCTAGTGATGAGCTAGCTGATGCTGCTGCCTTCTTTGTATGAGTGCTGAATATAAGATGATTGTTGACAATTACTCCTAGGTCAAATTTTTCCAATGCTGGAGAAAGGAACTGACTGTAAAGAAAGTAAGTTGTATTGATATTATTGTGCCCAAAGTGTAAAACATGACATTTTGACATATTGAAAGTGAGTAGCCAAGATTTCACCTACATGCTAAGGAGATCAAGGTCTTTCTCAAGTTGGGAAGTATCCTCAAGAGTGCTAGCTGGACCAATTACCTTGGAATTCTCCACATATAGTGTCATCCTGCTTTTAAGCACTAGAGGAGTATCATCTATGAGAATATTGAACATGGTGGGGACAATAACACTACCCTGTAAATGCATGTATTTTGCACATGTATTTGCACATTTGGGGGAGGGGAGAGGGATAGAATACATTGACACACTTTTATAAATAATATAAGTGAGGATATTAGAAATTATTTTAAAGTTGTTTACATAAATTATAGCCTAGGCCTGGTGGTAAACTAGTACTAAGCCTTGATATGGCTTAGCTCTTCATGAGATAATAGGAATTATGCATTTAAAACTGGAGCTGATAGGCTACAAAAAAGATAGCTAAGGTAGAAAGCTGTTTTGTTAATACATTGACAGGGAGATCCTCTGTCACCAATGCCTTTAAACCCCTAGAAATAAGAAAAGAGCAGAGATAGTAGCTTAATAATAGCTTCCCAGGATATATTTCAGAAAGTTTCATTGAACTGACAACTAGCCTACTTTCAAAGATAGCAAGAAGTCCTTCAACAAGAACTTTATCAACGTTTACTTTTAAAACCTCATGTTAAAATATAATTACTCAGACTAGACTTTTATCCTAGCAGATAATCTACTTCAACAGCATTCAAGATTTAACTTGATTCGGCTGAAAAAAAAATACTTTCCACTTATTTTTCTATCCGAACAAGATCGTAATATCTTTAAGTAGTTTTTACAGGTAGCACTAATTATTAATGTGTGGCAAGTCCAGACAATAGTTTTCTGACGAAAATAGCACACCATAACCTCTATAGCTATTGCTATTTTGATGAAGCTGATGGTGAACAGTCTGGAGTTTGCAAGGTAAGAAGGTTCGACTATGTTTAGTATCATGAGTGTCATTCAGCAGCATATCGACAAATATTTGTAAGTTGCAAGGAGCAGTTTGAATGACGAATTATATACCTTTAGATTTAGTTGTCATAATAAATTTACCATTTGATACAGTTTTGTTTTCCTTTACATAATAGGACCAACAGTCATTCCAAGTCATTTTAAACTTCCTAAAGTAACCAACTTTTTTACAGAAGTCTTTATTTTCATGAATTTTGTCGTTGTTAATATGCACACCACTTAGCATATTGAAAACTTCTCTTGATCTTACGTGACAGCTGTGAAATTAGTGTAAACTACTTATGCTAATTAATAAAGTCAGTAGAACTATTTATTGAATAAAGGGTATCCCATCCTGCAAGAGTGGTTACTTCAGTTGGCAACAAATAACTGTCAACCTTTTATCCACTAGAAAAATTCTACCTGATCTTTTCCTAGTCCTGTATTTACATTCGGGTATGCACATAGTGAATACACTTCTCTCTTGATGAATACATTTCAAATTAACAGAAAAAAGGAAATATGATAGCTCTAGATCTAAAAAGGCAGAATTAAAGCCCTGGGCCTCATCTTAACCTGAGCTCCAGACTGTTTTTCGCGCTGCAAATTCAGTCAAGGATCGAGTCTGATGAACCACACCAAAAGTTCAATTCAAGGAAAATGAATTAACAGAGTGAACAAGCAAATGAGTAAATGGGTTCACAACAAATTTTCTGGAGGAACTCATCAATGAAACATAAAACATGTAAGCTCTTTAGGGTGAGACCAGTCAGAACTACAAAAATGGGAACACTCACTCAAAAACCTGAAAGCACTCTTTTTTTTACAAGCAACTTTGCTTGGGTAATGAAGCAAGAACTTGTTACAGATTAATAAAAAGAAGTAAAGTTTCTCACTAATTCATATCTGTACAGTTCCATAGCTTTTTTTTCTCACTTGTCTTAAAATCCTACCGATTTTTATGGATGTGGTGAGCAGAAGTTCGATAAGATTGAACTCAGCTCAAATAGGATTCAAAAGAGCTGAACCGCCTGAAGTAAGGTCTTAGACTTAATCCAGGTAAGGGTTCAGTGTCTGAACGCCGTTCATGGATAATAGAGCTCATATATACACCTGTTTTCATCATAGTTTATCACACTTTGCAAATATAAATATACCGTCATTATAGCATAACAATAGAAAGGGACAAAAGCGGGCTCACAGAACCGAAAAGACCAAAAATAAATACACCATGAAATTTTGCCAGTATTCAGAAAAGAATATGATACTAATATGGTAAAAAGAAAGTCTAATAAAACTTCAGCTTGATCCCCCAAAGAAAATTTGCACACCTTCTACCCCCTTTCCATGTACATTTTCTGCAGATGGCCTTAGTATAAACTCATATACTGCCTCTATAGAAGAAGAAAAAGTGCTATTAACACATTTTAATTTACCATGCCTTATCAAAGTATAAAGTGAAAAAAACCCTGATAATAAGAAAACATTTTACCTTTCAGGAGGAAAAAAGTAATTACTAAATGGTTCTTACAGAACTGAAACATCAAATGCCAATTTCGTAAAGAGATTTATCCTACAGCAGTCACAATTTACATCATTTTTGCGAATTTTCATTACAATATTTCAACTGTGTCTCGTTATTGTTCTTCGACATAAACCAAAACAGGATTTAATACAAAAATGCTTTTCTTAAATTCTGACGTTTGAATATTGTGTGAAAACAAAGTAAATACATACATATATTATCTATATGACAAGTAAATCATTAATCATTATTAATGAAATTAAAAGTTCTCTTGTTTATTTTCTTTTTCTTAGATCTGTTCAATGGCGAAGGGGAAGTTAAGAGTTGGCCGTTTCGGAAACCGCAGTTATTTCTGTAGCCTCGGTGTATAGCGTTTGGTAGTATATTAAATGATAAATTTATAATTTTTGCTAAGTTCCATGGGAATATTTCATCTACGTCTAGTTATTGTACTCTTTCTCCAAGGTAGACTGAAATGATGTTTTATGGAAAGTCTATTTTAGAATTCTGAGACAGAATAGGAGGGAGAAACGTGAAAAAATAAATCATTTGTAAGGACAAAATTTCCAAAATTTAGTGTCTCAGATTTCATTAGCAGAAGAGTGTTGCCACTACAGTGGAAACAACAAATAAGGTACGGTGAAAGATCCTCTTTCTTGTTTTCATGATTGTTTTTGTATCTTCTCCCTCTTTCTTCTTCTCTAGTTATGACTAGATTAGTATTTTTTTCTTTTCTCCTTGTTTTCTTTCAATATCATTTTCTTTTCTCCTTTGCGAAGCTATTTTCATAAATTCACTGGTATTTCTTAAGCTCTACGTGCATTTATGCATCAATTAATTCCGCACATGTCTAATTTTTGAACACGAAGAAAGAGTAAAGTTCAATTTTCTTTTGTGAAATGACTGTACTAATACTAACATGGCCTTTGTAGAGCAACATTATTGGATATTAGGTTTATTTGCTCGTTTATTATTCTTCGTTAGTAATATACATATCTTGCTGTCCTATCCAATAATGATAAACCATTATTTGATAACAAAAAAAATATATATATATATATATATAATTCAATCTCTTTTATGTTAGCAAAATGAATGCATTTTTAGAGGTTTTGAGAGTTTAGGGTGCAAGACTAGAATTAAAAAATAATGTTAAGAAAACTAAGTCGCTAAGACTAGGAATAAGTGAAGCTGAAGAGATGATGTTGGTCAACAAGTAGATCAATCAAGTAAACAGCTTCACTTACTTAGGTAGTATTATCAGTGAAGACAGTGGGTGTAGTGAAGATGTTAAAATAGAATAGCCAAGGCTAACCGTGCTTTTCACAATTGAAAAAAGTTGGAAAACACCGGAAGATAAGTCTGCGAATCAAGGTTGGAATATTGGAAGCTACACAGAAGATAGAGGTAAAGTAAGGCTCTGAGGCGTGGGGTGTCCGAAAGACCAAATAAAATTGTTAGATGTTTTCCTGAAAAATTGTTTACTAACTCTATTGGGTACCCGTTGGACCAACCGTATTTCAAACAGTAAGCTATATGAAAAACATGGTTCTATCATCCTTTCGAGGACTATATAAGAGAGAAAGTTTGAGATCACTAGGACTCGTTCTGGGATGACAGAATGCTAAAGATAGCCCTTGTCGGTCAACCGTCTAGGGACAAACGAAAAGCAGGTGGTTCCCGAATGGGGTGGGAGGATGTAAGAAGTAGTAAGTAGTAAGAAGAGATATAAGAGTAATAGGAACTTCTTGCGATGGTGTAAAGAGGATTTCAAATATTTTGGGACGGAAGAGGAACATGTGTAGCTATTTTGGCATCAGGCGACTTGCTGTTCCAGTAAATTATTATTATTAGTAGTATTAATCTGTTTTATGCAGTGAGCTATGAAGGTTATAGCTCAAAAATAACAACAAATAATAATAATACATTTCAACCCTCGATGCAAAACATGAATGCACTTAGAAGAGTAAAAAAAAAAAAAATGAAAGCACTGGCAAAAATTCACAAGACAAAACAACTATTTAGATGGACCTAAGCTACACAGTAAACCGGAACATCCACGAGACTTTTACAACGCTTACAATATCTATGAACAAGCTGGTTCATTTTCGAAGAAATGTAAAAAAAAAACACCTACTGGAAACGTACTGCTTACGAGCCCAAAGCGGCAGCTTGAGAAGCTATCCACAAAAGTGGAAGAATATAACTCAAACTTGCTTCTGCTAAAAAATAAAAGTGAAGAAACTCCATAGTGGAACCAGAAAGAATACACTTAGGACTAAAAAACTTAGGAGACATGGTTGTTTTAGATTAAAAAGCTCCTAATCCTTCAAGCAACTAATGCAGAAATTTTCATGTGAAAATCTCCATGACTTCACTGCATTGATGGTGGTTGTCTTTTTTGTATTATTATACCGGCGTTTTCAAGATACCTATCTAAATTCTCGAATTTGAACAAAATGAATAATACAAAGGGGCTTAATCAATTATACAGATGTCAAACATGTAACTTTAGCATAAATATATAAGCTACCAGAGAAAAATAAGGCAGAGAAGAAATTTTTCTTGGAAGGACGATTTCCCATATTCACTATGCAACAAATTAACTACATTTTTTTTTTAAACATACATTCTCAATCTTGGTAGAAAATTATATAAGTATCAGCAAAACCCGAAACGTTGTTGATTCTACATTCATTGGATAAAGTCAACACTGTTAGTTTTGTGGACGTAAGGAGAAGCTTACAGAGTTTACTGTTAAACAAATTCCCACAAAACATCTGAGTTTCTGGTGTCAGGTGAGAACCGGTTTTCCTGCTGCAAGCACCATTACAAGTAGTACGTTAGAAAAATCAGGGGAACTAGAACTATTACCACCTTCAGCGAACTTAGTCACAAAAGGAATTTTTTTTTTTTTTAGTTTCCCAAATTTGTAGCCGACCGAAACGGATATAATGGAAAATCTGTAGCTAAATTGTACTCAGTTTTTACTTACCACTCAGTTTTTTTTTCTTTCAGGAGTTTACCCTATTCGTGATAACAAAGAT
This sequence comes from Artemia franciscana, assembly GCF_032884065.1. Taxonomy (NCBI): domain Eukaryota; kingdom Metazoa; phylum Arthropoda; class Branchiopoda; order Anostraca; family Artemiidae; genus Artemia; species Artemia franciscana. The sequence continues at coordinate 36,944,612 of NC_088875.1, forward strand.
ATCCAGTCAATCTGATCGTATTATTTCCGTTTGCCCGTTTTTATTAAATCTGCTTCCGTGGTTTATGAATCAAAACATCATATCTGTTTACGGAATCCCAAAATCGCTTTAAAAGTTTTCCATCTTTCTGGCAAACTACCCCACAGTACATATATCTATCTATCCGCATTGTCCTTACTCGTTTGGTGTAATTTTGTTGTTGTTGTTAGGGATTTCCCTTGTTTAAAGTGTTTGTTTCTTTTTGTAACTCCACATTTTTGCCGTGGGTTATAAATAAATTATATTACTATAGTTATTGCACAAAGGCTCCAGGACTCGATTTCCAGATTCATACTCTGGATGCGATTTCAGGGCAAATAGGGTACCGAAGACAATGCTACGACAAAAGCGTGTATTTACGCTTGTATTTACAGAGCAAATTTTATAAAGACACAAAAAATGCTTTATTTGGACGGTTTTGTAGATAACAGAAAAAGTTACGACAACAACTTTGTTAAGTTAATTTAATTATTTTGTAAAACTAAATTTGTATTGTATTTCCTGAAAATTTGACAACATCAACTGAAGTCAACAGCAGTTTGGATGGCAACATCTGCACTTTCAATTCCAAAACTTGGCATTACTTCACCAAAAGCAGCAGATAACGCTGTTTGTGTCTGATTGTCCATTAACTCTCCATAGTTCTCTAAAAAAGACATACCAGTTTGTGTTTGACTGTCACAAAACCAAAGGTCTTCAAAAAGAGTTCCCTTTTCTACCGGCGTTTCGAAATCAGTCTGGGTCGACACCCCGGGTAATACACTATAGCCATCACATGGGGCTCCAATAAAGGTGCAATTATCTGTCTCCGTACTTACTGACGACTGAAGTGTTCTCTTGGGTACTTGATCAGTCTCTGTACTTGTGTTTTTCTTCGCTTTATTGCTGAAACATGTCTTAGATAGTCTGCTTGATTTTATTTTTCCCTTATTAGTTCTTAAGAATGATACTTTTTTCACCTTACTACTAATGGGTATTTGAACATGAAGCACACCATTTTCGAGTTTAAAATCACTGATTTCTCCACTCGATTTCATAACGCTGCTTTCACTTTTATTGCCATCGGCAAAACTTAGGTTAGACTCATTTGATGAAGCCTCTAATGCTGCACTGTTTTCACTCAAGGTAGATATTTCAACTTCTTGAGCGACTGACTCTAATTCGCAACTTCTTGAGGAAGAAGAAGAAACAACAAGCTTCAATCCTGAATAAAGCTCAAGGTAAACTAAAAAAAAAAAAAAATGAAAATGAAAATTTGAATAGATAAAAGAAACCGCAGTAGAAATTAGAAAAACATGGTCAATTTACTTGCTACGGTGAAAATCAGATAGAAGGAAAAAGGAATATACCATTGGTTATTCATTCAATGCACTTTCAAAATATAGGAAGAAACACTGTGACAATTGAATCCCCTCCGTTAGTTCCATGCTATAAACAAAAGCTTGCTGATCTTGAAAGTACCCAAGTCTTGAAAGCGATCAGGTGCTTATCTCATAAGTAGTCAGTTCATAATGCCAAATAAAACCAATAAAAAAAGTCAAACTTTTCTACATAACATTGGGCTATTTTTAAAGATTTATTAATACAGATATCGTTAAGCATAATGTTTGTCACATGTAAAAAAAAGTCACGAAATTAGCAACGAGGAAATGGGGCAAAAAGGAGAAAATGAAAAATTGAAAGAAAATAAATACATAAAATGTTTTTTACATCGCCAAAGAGGTAGAAAACTGATTTTTATGAAATAATGTATTAATAACTCTATGCTTGAATGCTTGTATGTTAGTTTTTTCCACTACCTCTGATGGCAGGCTATACCACTCTCCAGCAACCTAATTAATAAATGAATCCTGTTTATTTTTCTTCGATATCTAACAAGATGAATTTTACATTGATGTTGTCAAGTTGTAGGATAATGATCTAAATTGAGAAAAAAAAGTCTGTCTTAACATCATGAATCTCCTTAATAGTTGTATAAGCATTATTTAAGTCTGTACGCTACCTGCAGAGTTGAAGGGAAGGATATGGAGCCTTTGGAGGCATGGAAGATCAAAAAGATAGGGAGTCATAGATATGCAGCCGCATTTAGCTGGGGGAGGGGGAAGAGACTGGGAAGCAATCGTGACGGTAGTAATTATTATATTTTAATTTTATTTATTGCATTTGGATTATCATATATAAATATATATATATATATATATATATATATATATATATATATATATATATATATATATATATATATATATATATATATATATATATATATAAATATGTATAATAATAATAAAAATAATTTATTTATAACCCACTGCAAAAAACAATGTGAGGATAGTAGAGAAAAAAAAGAGAGAAAACAAAAATAAACATCAGAAAAGAAAACAACACAAGAAAAGAAAAACAACACATAAGTACAACAAAACCAACAGAAAAAAAGGATGAGAACAAAGGTACAACTCAATAAGTACAACAAAATCAATAAGGGAAAAGGTTAACAGAACAAACGGATGAGCCCGTGATATGGGGTAAGCCGTCGATATGCTTGTGCCGATAACTTATCATGAAGCTCCCTTAGTTTTGCAGTTATATCGGGAGCTTTGTATTTTCGGATTATTCTCCGATTTCGATACGATAGAGGTAGATAAAGCAGGTATTTACAGTATTTATAGTAACATCTACGTAGTTTACATAAGTCACTCTTTTTCAGTAGAATGAAGGTCCCAGAAAGATAAAGTACAGAGTGATCACAAAAAACTGAATACAAAGAAACCAGAGCCTTTCGATTATACTTAGACCGGTTTGACACAATCTTAGAGTATCCAAATCAAACTTTTTTACAAGCTTCAGATATTGCAGTCTGGCGGAAGGACAAAATATTTTTACAAATTGTTAAACCAAGCAACCGAAAATTTTCAACAGAGGGAATGGATGTATTTTTAATTTGAAGAGGAGTATTTGGCAAGGTACCGTTAAAACAAATATACTCGGGATTTTTCAAGCTTGACTATGAACAATACTATCGAACGCCTTAGAAATATCTTCGAACAAAAATGAACTTCCTCATTTCGTTAAGAGGCTTGACGTAGAATATTCGCGAGTACCCTTTGGGCGTGTGCACGACTTATTCCTTGCTTGAACCCAAACTGATTTTCTCTATAAAATGCGCTCTCATTGATTGACGGAAATAAAACATATTCAAAAATTTGCGTTGACGTACACGTGACTGCAAAGGGGCGATAAGAAGAACAAGCAGAAGCATCCATTCCGCGTTTCAATATTGATGTAAGAGTTCCAGAGAGTAAACTGTAAGGAACTATTGAACTAACCATACGCATTTGAAATAATAACTGCAAATGAAATATCAGTTCTTTGGAATCAGGCCGAATGAGCCGCTTCACTGACTTAATGATAAGGTCATACAAAACAGGTGAGACATGTCGCTGTGACAGGTTAAGAGGCAAACAAATATTTAATAACTTACTATACACCGAATGTACATAATGATTTAACTTCGAGAAAATTTGGGAGTAGTGTGACAGCCATCGAGATGAAGAAATGTTACATTGAGCATTATATTCGTCAAACTTGGAACTATTTGAAACATTTTTCCGATCTTTCTTATTCTTAGGGAAATTTTTTTCACTAAGACGGGTTTTTCCGAGATGTTTTTATACGCAATCTTTGTAGACTGCTTTATATCAAACACTTTTCCCGAAGGTCTGGCACACGCTACCCAAATTCGAAGCCAAAACTTCGCTTTATTTTTTATAGGTTTAAGCTCTGGGTGAATATTCCACACTGGTTGCCGAGTATTAATGCGTCAGTATTAATATATAATTAAAAGGGTTATTAAAAACGTAATAAGGAAGGAAACGAGCGAACATACACAAAATATATGAAACATCTGTAAAAGTAATAAGAAGTGAGAAACTAGCGGGATGTTTCGGTAATTTTTTTTTCTGTAATGTACGGGACGAAAGGAAAATATTGCTATAGAAGTATTACGTTTAGATGCAAAAGCTAAATAATTAGTAGAGTGAAAATTGTCCCAAGCGCCAAGAGCCCAGGTAGCCCTTTGACGCTTGTCGAGGAGCAAGATGGCCCACAGACGACTGATTTTAAGTATACTGAATCCATACAAAAAGAAACACTTCAGCGCTTCATGAGAATAAAAGAATATGATATCTATCACTCCTGAGTGCTCTAATTTAGAATTGGACTAAAAACCAACAAGCCCAATCCATTGTGCATTCCAGAATCTTTGGTTATTTGCTTTAAGGTACAAAACTACATACCGATATACCTCATCCACAAATATGGTGGAAATATGACAAATAATATTTCATCTACCACTAATATCAGAACAAACTTTTACCCGGCAACTTCAGATTGTTTCAAAAGTAAATTATATTTGCGTGTTTTGAAAACTAATCGTACTTCAAGTTCACATCTTTTAAGTATAATATGTAATTTCCGATATCATTGAGAAACATTAACTCATCAAACTTTTCAAGAAAGAAGACGCATCAAAATGCAGTAGCTGGAGGTTATCAGTCTTCTCTCCGTCCAGAGGAAACTGTTACGCAGGTTCTTCGAGGAGTACAATTGAACAGAGGCAAAAGATGTAGCTTGTCTTTGAGGATTTCAAAATTTTCCCTTATTACAGTATTCGAGATAAACTTGCCTCCTTGATCATTGCTTTGAACAAAAATACTCAGTGTTCATCCAAACCAGCAAAGTAAATGCAAGGTGTGTCCATAAAATCTTCGGAGTTGAGTAACCGATTGTCCTTTTCTCTGAGCTTTTTGTCCCTGTAATTGACTATTTACTCTGGAATTGCAAGGACTTTGGCATCCAAATCTGTAGCAAATGAGTAGCAGATCTTGATTTTGCTGATGGAATTATCCTGAGACAAACAAGGGCAGATTCAAGGATCTCTTACTGCAATCCAAGAGAAACCGAGTCTTTTGGAAACCAGCTCGGAAAGAAAAAAAAAATTAATGACAGCAAGTAACTCGCCACTGTGCACACAATACGGGGGTAAAGTAATGCAGCTGGTTGGAGAATTAGGGTACCATGGATATCAAGTCCAACGAAAGTGATCCTGCAATTAGGAGGTTTAGTCTAGGATTGGTGACCACTGGACCTTTGAATTAGCTAAAACCAGTTTGGGTATACAAAAAAAAAAAAAAAAAAATCTCAACCGAAAAACGATGACTGTTGATCAGTAACGTCTTTTAGGCATTCATTTATAGCTTTTAATTCTAGAATCTATATATGCGACAGGAGAAAAGGATCCTTACTTTAAAAAATAACTACATTAGCAAGATGTCAAGTATAAACTGGAAAGACTACGTTACCAGCCTCATAATTAGCTTTTAAATCACTCCAGCCCCTAGTAAGAGGTGTCATACGTGTACAAAGATAGCAGTCAACAAAGATAGCGGTACTTCCGATCTGTTATTTGATGACCGAATAAAAACCACGAAGAACGTTACCAGAAGGAACAAGGAGTAGGACAAGACTTACAGAATAAGGATATTTTTCTTTTGTTCTTATGCCTATCTTCCAACGGGCCCTTTGACGAGTAAGTAGTATTAGCTACATTCAATCAATTATTATACATCTTTTCTTTCTATAAAGACTTTTGATTTGAAACATCGTAAATTATTGGTAAAATTTCCGTTTCTAAGCAGTTCCAAAGTTAATGCTAAGTTATAGATACACAATAGTTTCTGGTCAAAAGAAGAAACAAGGAAAAGACAACAACAGTCGATCGTCAATAATTACTAATTCAAAAAAAGGGTACATAAATTAAAAAAATGAAACAGAACTCACGAGAAGTATGTTCGTTTAATATTTCACAATGAAGGTCTTTATCTGGAAAACGTCCATGATTCTTCCGATGCCTATAGCAAAAAACAAACAAAAAGCTGACAAAGTAGAATTTTAGACGAAAAAGAAAACAAAAAGATGTACTACTATTTATCTAGTAGTAGCGACCAATAAAAAGCATTTGCAGCTTAAAGTCATAACTGACTGACGAAGTAATAGTACTTATTCATACTTACATTAAAAAAAAAACATCAAAAAACTCACAAGCTCTTCAAGCCCTCAGCAGAGAAAATTTGTCCCCACCAAAATCCTTCTCTATATACATACTTTAATCAACCCCTCTAGCTTACCTTAACCCCCCCCCCCCTATTGCAATACTCTAACATTAAGTATGGGGAAAAATTTACTCACTCATAAATAAGACATTTATATTAAATTTACTCTTTTTACGGCTGTTCTGGTTTTATTCAGGCGCATCTTTATCTTGGGTTTTCTTTTGTGACAACATGACAGAAATTTTAACTTTCTATTTGTTTGTTATTTCAGTTTGTTGACTCTGCTCAGCCTTTTTAGAGTTGAATCCCCCCCCCCATAAACATATTCATATCCTCTTCTGTTAAAAGACATATTTGTCTTGGAAAAAATTCTTATTCTGAGAATACCAATAAAAAGAAACTTAACATAAAATATTTCTAGGATTTCCCTAACTCCATTACATTTGTTAGTAGCATAGGGAAATGAACTGTACTTGTAACACACATTATTACTCAAATATGTGTTTATATATATATATATATATATATATATATATATATATATATATATATATATATATATATATATATATATATGTATTTATATGTATATATGTATATATATATATATATATATATATATATATATATATATATATATATATATATATATATATATATATATATATGTATTTATATGTATATATGTATATATATATATATATATATATATATATATATATATATATATATATATATATATATATGTATTTATATGTATATATGTATATATATATATATATATATATATATATATATATATATATATATATATATATATATATATATGTATGTATATATATATATATATATATATATATGTATATATATATATATATACATATATATATATATATATATATATATATATATGTATATATATGTATATATGTATATACATATATATATATATATATATATGTATATATATATATGTATATATATATATATATATATATATATATATATATATATATATATATATATATATATATATATATATATATATATATATATATATATATATATATATATATATATATATATATATATATATATATAAACAGCCAGATTGTGCGCCGACTGGCTCAAAATTAGACATAATGTAAATACAACAACAAGCAAAAGGCCAGGGTTAGCTGCCTTACTTTTATGACACACTCTCAAGGGACAGTGTGATAGGCTTAAAAAAAAAAAAAAAAAAAAAAAAAGTTTTAGCAGGGCAGCAATGCCCAGTAATCTCAAGTTTTATGCTTTTTAGCTTCTAGCAATTTTATTTTGCAGTATTTACAAAAAAAAATCGTGAACTGATGAGACCAATATCCGAGCATATGTCCTTAGTAATACCAAGTCCTGAATCTAGAATATTTTAGCTCATTTCTAAGCTTCTATAAAACTTCTTAATTAAATTCTTTTGCCATTGACGGTGTTTTCAATAGTTTGAAGACAAAAGGGTTATCAGTTTAAAAAAAGTACAATAGTATAGGAAAGCACTTTCTCAAAAAGTCACGTCTCAAGTATTCCAGGTGAATGAAACATTCGGTCATGAAAGGTATAGCCTCAATTCTAGGATGTGACAGTGTTTTAGAGTTTCTATCCCCAATACTAACGACAAAAAATTCTTAACTTTGTAAAAAAGAATCTTAAAAAGAATATTACGGCTTAAAACCTGTTTTGATTCATCCACAAGCTTCTTCAAGGCAGCTACTAGGATTCTAATTTAGAGTTTTAGCACTGCTTACTTTTCCAGATTTAAGAAAGATTCGAATATACAACTTCTCATGCCTTTCCATGCCCATAATAATGTTTCCCCTCATTTGGATACTCTTGTTGCTTTTGCTAACGAGAGCGCTCTTACTATTGTTTATGGAATAGAATCGGAGGTTTCTTCAAATCTAGTGAATATGTACGAGAGGTTACTATTATGGTTCGAACCTAACTATCTTGTCCTAAAATATTTCTAAGACCCATAGTTTTCCTGAGAATTTCTGAAGCTTGTCTGAAGTTACCAGAAATCCATATACAAAATAGTTCAATCACCAGGCCAAAGAATGTCAGATTTCTAGTTACTCTTCTTGAAGAAAATGCATCCTTGAAGCACCTTAATAGTTCGATGAGAATGAAGGTCTGCAGGTATTTTTCGGTTTCTAAGAAAGTCTAAATTTACTGTCCCTGGTTAGATCTTGAGAATAAAGACTCATTCTTCAACTAAGTCATATGCCTCTTATTATACAATAGTATGGAATGCAAGTGTTTACTCTATTCTGAAGCCGTACTGAACTCTCAGCATCTAATTTGTTTTTTGATCTTCCCAGCCGTCAATGCTGAACAACCTATCAATACCGGACTACGAGGCGCAGATACTTAACAAATATTGCATAAATAAAGTTTATGCAAATATTGTGATTAGATAAACAGTGACATTAAATGCTGAATTATTTCAAATATGGTTCTGAAGCATGGGCACTCCAGAAAGCCGATGAATATTTGCTAGATGTTTTTCCAAAAAATTGTCTACTGATTGTTCTGGGTACCTGGCTGACTGACAGTATTTCAAACAGTAGACTGAACGAAAAGTGTGATTCAATCCCACTTTCTGGGGCTATAATGAGAGAAAGGTTGAGATGGCAAGGGCATGTTCTGCGGATGAAGGATGACAGATTGCCAAAGATTGTTCTTTTTCTGCCAACTGTCTAGGGCTAAACAGAAAGCAGCTCATTAGGGGTTGGGTGGGAAGGTGTCATGAAGAAAGGTTTAAAAGAAATGGGAACTTCCTGGGAAGGTGTAAAGAGCAGGCTTTCAATAGATTGGGATGGAAGAGGAGCGTGCGTTGTTGTGTTGGCCTCAGGCAGCTTGGTGCAGCGGTGAGTTGTTAGCAGTAGTAGTTTTGTTCGGTATTGGAAATAAATCTGCCAACTTTAGCTATCTAGAAAACCGGAAAATAGCTTCTTAAGACACTAATATCCTTTACAGTTAAGAAATCAGACAAGTAAGGCTTTTTTGTAATACGAGCACAAAAATATTCAAAATCTGGGATCTATTTTTTTTTAAATAACTTCTTATTAAGGTACAAAAATTTCGTCCTCGGGATAAGATTAAAAAAAAAGCTTTGAAAGAAAAAAAGAAATAAAAAATCAACTCACTTCAGCAGAATTCGAAGATTTTTTACAAAGGGATGTCCTAGTTTATTGCAAAGTGATTGATAGCTGTCAACGCTTATAAAACTCCTTCCACATTTACATTCAAATGTGATACCACAGTTTAACTTGTGAAATGATAATCGTTCTGACGTAGGAAATGTGGCACGGCATTCTTCACGAGTATAACGTTGATTCAGATGTGTTCTTTTGATATGCTGAAATTAATATAAACTTATTATAAATGGCGTGTACCAAGACTAGTTCCCAGGACACACTGAAAACACGGCTTTTTTTTTCAAAATACAGACCCTGCTATCTATATTCCGGCTATCCGAAATACAAATAGGACTCTATACATTGGACTAAAAATAGGAAATACATATTACTATCAGTTAAAATCTGCCCTTCAAGGTATTAGAGCCTTTTTCCTAAGGAGGGGGGGGGGGGAGTATTGGGTTTTCCAGTCAGTATTTTCATTTTTAGCCGCTGGAATTAAGCACCCTAATATCAAATGTACCAATCATCTACGTTCCCTCACAATAAATCTATAGCCAAATACTTATGAAGAATTAGGTTTCATTTAGAACCTCTAGCTTTTTTAATGTCTGAGACAAATCAGACAATCTCTTTATTGCTATTAATAGCAAAAGGAGACTTGGTTATGGTTTTATAGATAATTGTATCAGATACTTCAAGTTTAATGTGTTGATGCTAACTTGAAGATTTTTAATAAATACCGTCGTTAAACTACTTGCGTGAGAGATATCATATGTAAAGCTAAGAAACAGAATATTCAAATAAAATCTTTTAAGTTCGCTGACAGTTCAATCCATATGCTTTACTCACTGTGGAGGTGAGTAATTAAAACACTATCAATAGCTTCAAAGACCTTTGAAGTTTTTTTTTTTGCTTATATTCTTTTTCATTCAGTTTTTTGCTCTTTTTTTCGTCGAGGGTACTACGAGATTATTCTCGTTGCTACAGAGAATACTGAAAATACGGGCTCTCTAAATAAGCACAAAGCAATAGACCTGCCCACACAGTGATGCCAAAGCTGCAAATACAACTACTATATGGAAAATATACAATTAGAGGATTTAATTTGCCTATATAAATCTATACAATTGAATGTTACTTATACGATTTGATATTTTATTTCACAAAAGCAAATTGAGTTTCTTCGGTATAATTTTCTCAAACAACTTCACTTCTCTGCGTCACCGAGAACATCTCTGCGAGTATGCAGATTTGTATGTACATTCTGCCCAGTCTCAGTCATTCTTCTTAATGTGTCTCAAAGATAGGTTTCAATCTTTTTAAGGTAGAAAAACGACTTTTTGCCGTGCTGGTAGAAAGTTGAAAAATATTAATAACATTTACTAGTACATGGACATTGAAGGAGAAACTAATGTCAGAAACGTCTACGGCATCTATTTGATTTCTTGGTAAAGTTGCATACTGTGGGCCGAGCTCCATAGTACTTGAGCCTGATCCAACTCTAATCTGGAACTGTGATGCCCAAGCTCCTATAATACTGTTAAACAGCTCAATCTTATTGAAAAAACCCAAACAGATTTCTTAAGCTTTTGCTATTTTCTGAAGAAAGGGGTTTATCAATGGGGAAAAGCCCTCCCTAAACCAATGAATTTATCTTCATATTTTATAGTCTATTTTCTGAACTTTTAGCTAGGTCGTCAGTAAAACTTTGAATAAGGAACAGTAGTCTTAATAATAGGAAATTTGGTTCAAATTTTGGCAAAAACTAAGAAGGAACTTTAACACGTTAACAGTCTTATAGTTAAAAAAGATAACAAGAGCTTTTTAAAAACATAAAAAGTAACGCATTACGGAATGTCAAGTAGAACACTGTCTATTCAAGGTATCTCAAGCTAAAAATAGTAAAAAATATAGAAAAATAGGAAAAAATATAGAAAAAAGGAAAAAAATAGAAAAATAGGAAAAAATATAGAAAAATAGGAAAAAATATAGAAAAATAGGAAAAAATATAGAAAAATAGAAAAAATATAGAAAATAGGAAAAAACAAGAGCTAAGAGCTCATATGGCACTTGTGACGAGGTCGGAAGAGCCGAGAGCTCATATGGTACGAGGTCGGAAGAGCCAAGAGCTCATTTGGACGAGGTCGGAAGAGCCAAGAGCCAAGAGCTCATTTGGCACTTGTGAGAAGGTCAGAACCTAAAGTTAAACTTTATAGCACAAGATCCTTCTAAATATCAAATTTCATTAAGATCTGGTCACCCTTTCGTAAGTTACAAATACCTCAATTTTCAAAATTACCTCCCCCCTCCCAATTCCACCAAAGAGAGCAGATCCGGTCCAGTGATGTCAGTCACGTATCTTAGACAGGTTTCTATTCTTCCCATCCAGTTTCATCCTGATCTCACCGCTTTAAGTATTTTCTAAGATTTCCGGTCCCCCCAACTGCCCCCCCCCCAATTACGTTTGATCCGGTTGAGATTTAAAATAAGATATCAGAGTTACGAGGTCCTTCTAAATATGAAGTTTCATGAAGATCCGATCACTCCTTCGTAAGTTAAAAATACGTTATTTTTCTTATTTTTCAGAATTACCCCCCCCCCCCGCAATTGAGCGGATCCGTTCCAATTATATAAATTACGTATGCAAGACTTTTGCTTATTTTTCCAACCAAGTTTCATCCCAATCCTTCCAATCTAAGGGTTTCCCATCATTTTAGGTCTCCCCACCCCAAACTTCCCCCAATGTCACCAGATCCGGTCAGGATTTAAAATAAGAGCTTTGAGCCACGATATCCTTCTAAAAATCAAATTTCATGGAGATCCAATCACCCATTCGTAAGTTAAAAATACCTCATTTTTTCTAATTTTTCAGAATTAACCCCCCCCCCCAACTACCCAAAAGAGAGCGTATCCGTTCCGTTTATGTCAATCATCTATCTAGGACTTGTGTTTATTTTTCCCACCATGTTTCATCCCGATCCCTCCACTCTAAGTGTTTTCCAAGTTTTAGGTTTCCCCCTCCCAACTCCCCGCCCCCATCACCAGATCCGGTCGGGATTTAAAATAAGAGCTCTAAGACACGATATCCTTCTAAACATCAAATTTCATTGAGATCCGATCACCCGTTCGTAAGTTGAAAATACCTCATTTTTCTAATTTTTAAGACTTACTCCCCCCCCTCCCAACTACCCCAAAGAGAGCAAATAAGTTCCGATTATGTCAATCATGTATCTGGGACTTGCGCTTATTTTTCCCATCAAGTTTCATCCCGATCCCTCTACTCTAAGTGTTTTCCAAGATTTTAGGTTTCCCCCCTCCAACTCCCCCCAATGTCATCAGACCCAGTCGGGATTTAAAATAAGAGCTCTGAGACACAATATCATTCCAAACATCAAATTTCATTAAGATCCAATCACCCGCTCATAAGTTAAAAATACTTCATTTTTTCTATTTTTCCGAATTAACCGGCCCCTTCTCCCCCCCCCCAGATGGTCAAATCGGGAAAACGACTATTTCTAATTTAATCTGGTCCGGTCCCTGATACGCTTGCCGAATTTCATCGTCCTAGCTTACCTGGAAGTGCCTAAAGTAGCAAAACCGGGACTTTAGGTTTTCCCCCTCCAACTCCCTCCAATGTCATCAGATCCGGTCGGGATTAAAAATAAGAGCTCTAAGACACAATATCATTCCAAACATCAAATTTCATTAAGATCCAAATACCCGCTGATAAGTTAAAAATACTTCATTTTTTCTATTTTTTGCGAATTAACCGGGCCCCCACTCCCCCCCAGATGGTCAAATCGGGAAAACGACTATTTCTAATTTAATCTGGTCCGGTCCCTGATACGCTTGCCAAATTTCATCGTCCTAGCTTAGCTGGAAGTGCCTAAAGTAGCAAAACCGGGACCGACAGACCGAAAGACAGACCGACAGAATTGGCGACTGCTATATGTCACTTGGTTAATACCAAGTGCCATAAAAATATAGAAAAATAGGAAAAAATACACAAAAATAGGAAAAAATACAGGAAAATATGAAAACCCTGATGATGGGACCGCCAAACAAGGGAGAAGTGGGTCGTAAGTATGACAAAGAAACCAATAAACTGAAAAAAAATAATGAAAACAAAGCATATTTTAACAATAATGTGACAATATTGCCATAATGTGACAGTACATCCTCAGTGGGGTTAAGTCCTGTAAACAGAAGTTATATTTATCTGATGGAAAAACAAGCAACATGGCTTTGGAACTGGTTGACTGTAAAGTGGAAAACGTGGTAATTTTTTAGTTTTAAACTTAACCAAATGTTTGTTTTTCAAAGATTTCAAACCCAGAGGTGCATATACTGATTTTTACACAAATCTCTCAGGTCAAAAAAATTAAAAAAGCCTTTATGATCACAAAAAAATACTCAACACCTATTTTAAAGCAGCAAAATGGCAAAAAATGCGAAATAGATGACAAGATTTATCAGAACACCCAAAATCTTTGAAGTATTTTGGCTACATCACTATTTTCCATTCTAAGACGAATTTTCAAATATTCTCTAAATTATTAAACAATAAACTCATGAGAAAAAAGATCCTCAAAGATTCGTCAAATGAACTATCATCAATGACAGCACAATTTCCGTGTATCTGTTTATTTTTGTTTAAAGATCCGTTGGACGCATTTCCGTATAGCCCACTTCAAAATAAAAGAGTTGGTCAAACATATACAGTAGCGGACATCAAAGGTCCAACTTTATTTGAAGCAATTTGACCTATTTGTATTGAGAAAATATGACCATATTTCAGGTAGATTTGTCCTGATATGAAATTTCATTTCGTGAATATGTGAATTTCATTCACAACATATGAATGTCGTAAATTTCATGTCGCGGGGTTGCATTGCAGTAATTAAAAGAGTTTTAAAAGACATCATTCGTAAAAGTGTGCTTGACAGATCATTCCTTTAGCCTAAATGTGATCTAATGGTGATTCCAGTCCATTTCTTTATCTATTATAGTTCTCAGTATATTTGGGATATTCTGCTCTTTCCAGTTTTAGTTATTTCTTTTATCAGCCAAAGAGTTAGTTGGGAAATGAAAATTTTGACATTAAACATTTTTCGTTATTGTAAGCAAGTTTTTTTCTTTTTTTATGAGGAGATGAGCGACTTTGTAGAAATGTAAAAAATAAAAGGTAGGAAATATAAGTTTTAGAAGGATTTTGTAAATAAATGGAGATTTTGGAGGGAGTTCAGGACAAACCCAAAGCCCCCCCCCCATGTTTGCCAGGTTGCATGTATACTGTATGTTAATAGATGGGTTAGGTAGGTCAGAGGCAGTTTTAGGGAGGGGGAGAGAGAGGGGGGCACTAGCCACGGGTAAAAAATTTTTAGGGACCCAAAATTTTAGATAAATAATCTAACGGTTATAATCATTTTGTAATATCATTTTTATTAAAATCAAGCAGAGGGCGCAGTTGGCAGTAAGTATAAAAAATTGGATCCTAAATTTTAATTTTTCTGATATTTTCTTTACCATTAGTTGAAAATAAAAGTTAGTAGACCGAATTTAAGCAATTTTGAATTAATTTTTTTTTAAAAAGTAAAAAGACCGAATCAAAAGAATTAGAAGTAATCAATTAGGATGAGATAATTAACTTTGTTGAGGCTAAAGTAAGACAAGTTAGATTTAAATAAAAGAAAAATTTTGTTAATGAATAAAAATCTTGTTAATAAACGAAATGCAAAAATGTCATATATGACCTGGTACTGCTTCAACGAATGTAAGTAAGTAAGTAAGTCAGTAAGTTACAAAAGAGTTCATATCAAAACACTCATAAATTGGCTCGATTTGGCATTAATCATTTTGTAATTTTACTATTTCTATTGTAAGTGAGCCATTTTTCATCATCGTAAAAAAAAAAACAAAAAAAAACTTACTGCTGACTTAACTTAGGGTACTTAAAAGATTTGGTGACCAAACAATGATGTTTACCTAGCAGTATTGGCAGAATAGTTACTACATTACCTAAGAATAATATCTTTTTTTAAACAGTATCACACTAAAACTTGTAAACAAAGTTATTTCTTACGTTTTCTAAATTTGATCTGCTATAAAAGAAGTCTCCTCCTTTTGCGAAATCTTCATTGTAGCGACAGTCCTTAAATTTGCAGTATAACCTATCCTGTTTAGCGATGGCAGAGTCCTGTAAAAGTATGTATAAAAAAATTTGAATATATAACAAACACCATGAACTGATCAGATAAAAAGAAAAATAATTCCCAATTTAGCACGATACAGGAAAACTTAATCAAGCCAAATTACTCTGATTTTAAAATAAAATATTTATTCATTTGGAAGAGCCATCATAGGTCTGTTTTCAGCTAAAAATATTCATGAAAGAATTTTTTTGAAAAAACAGACATTCCAACTTTATTTTCTATTTTAACCTAAAGAAAAAAAAAGTCTCAGCACCCTTTAAGGAGTTTCAACTGCCTTGTACAGTGAAAAATTGAAGCTGATCGAACAAGAAGAACACGAAAAAAGAACTAGCATGCCTAAAAAAGAAGATAGACATTCGTGCTGGTGTGGAGAATCTTGGCAGGCAATAATAAACAAATCTATAAAAGAACATTTACTGGAGAATTTACACAAGCATGTACGTTTTTGACAATTAGGAAAACCCAGTAGCTCAATTTTTAACGAAAAACACGTCCATAAATAGTTATTTAGTTTCACGCTCACCGGGCAACCGGGCACCAAGTTTAAAAATAAGGATTTTGTGTCCGAAATCAGCAGAAAATGAGCAAAACAAATTATCACTACGGAGATCCAAAAACTGTGACTTTTCTGATTGCTACAGCCAAAGACAAACACTACCATAAAACTAAACTATGCATTCAAATGGATATTATTAAACCATTTAAAATTAAACACTTCAAATTATTAGTTAATTGACTTTAAGGATTATACAGTGTGGAAAATTTATATTTTCTCCGTAAAAGATTTTTGGAACAGATCAGTCCCGCTCATTTCTCATGAGTCATGATTCCGTCTTTGCGAATGCGCAATGACAAACAATAAGAAAGGCCTATACTGCCAAGAACAGACTGAAAACATTCATTTTCATACCAGGGTATCTTGGAAATGTGCATAAATAAACTTATTTTACTTTCAAAATTTCATTTAATTTGTATTTCATCCTTATTCAAGTTTGAATAAAATTCTCTTCACACTAGTTTAGAATTAGTACATCTTTTGCAAAAAAAAACTAAAATATCTTAATTTCTTCTTTACAAAAAATGTAGAAGAGCATAAGGCCCCAAGGATATTTATCCAGAAAGCTGGGAGGACCATTTTGAAAAATATAAAAAAAGGGGGAATCTTTGAAGGATGGATTTTCGTCATAAGTTCTACATCTTTCTTAAGACTTTGGGTCTTGCTTATACATTTCTGATTCCACAATGTGGGGGAGAGGATTATTTAGCCTAAGAAGATTTGCGCATACTATGTAGTTAACAATGTAAAAAACATAGATTGATCAGTCTTATTTTCAAACAGAGCAGAAAGGAAATACCCATAAAGTTCCCATCAAAATGATTTAATCCATTGCAATATGTAATATGAATCATTTGCGAGGGCAAAAGGCCTAAGCTACTACAATCTTATACAAGCAAATTTTGGACCATCAAACAGCCTGCTAGGTGGGTTTCTGCAAAAAAAGAGCCCACAAGGTGGGATATATATATATATATATATATATATATATATATATATATATATATATATATATATATATATATATATATATATATATATATATATATATATATATATATATATCCTCCAGATCCATTTATGATCTATAGTGTGTGAAATCGACGTTTCAGTTGATAGGGCTTTTTTTTTACCAAGACAGGTAGGAAGCCTGTAGCCCATTCTTGTAGCAACGGGAATCCAACCCTGAACCCCGTATTTCCAAGCAGAAGATCAATCCACATGCTACCAAAAGGCATGTATATATATATATATATATATATATATATATATATATATATATATATATATATATATATATATATATATATACATATATAGAAAATAATGCCTATATACCACATTATTTATCACAGACTACCTGTGATACAAAACACAAAGGGCATTTACTCTTTTAAGTAATTTTAAAAAGTAAAACTCTTATGGATTATTTTGCTTAGTATTTTAAGTGGCGACCCCCTCTCCTTTTCTCTGTTTTATTAACAGTGTTGACCTTGAAGTAGTATTAATTTAAAAAACTTTTTCCACAAACAAGTTTTTCAAGAAAATTAAAGAGCTCCATCAAGCCAAGAATGAGCAATGGTAAAGTCGAATAATATCCCAAGCGTAAAACTACCATAAATCACTACCAATAAATAAATGAGACTCAAAACGAACAGAAATTACAATAAATAGCCGATTCAAACACAAAACGAACAAAAATTAACATGAGTATGGCTGAAAATCCCCATGACTTCTTAAGACCAGAACACAATTTGCGATTTACTAAACAAAAAAAAAAAAAAACAAAACAAATGATCGTGGATGGTCAGTTTAATTGACATATACTGACATTTCTTCCTTAAGATTTTGATGATTTTTTATTTATGAAAGTAGGAAAGGTGAAAACATTTTAAACATATTTTGTTTTCAGTAAAGCATAAATTGTGTCCTGGTCTTGAGAAGGCCTGATGGTTTTCACCGCTACTCATGATAATTTTTGCTCGTTTTGAGTTTGAATTGGCTATTTATTATAATTTCTGTTCGTTTTGAGTTTCACTTATGTAATGATAGTGATTTGTGGTAGTTTTACGCTTGGAAGATTATTTGAATTTACTTTTGCTCATTCTTGGTTTATTGAAGCTCTTACTTTTCTTGAAAAACTTGCTTTGTGAAAAAAAATTAAATTAATTTCTATTCGTTTTTATTGGCGTAGTCTTCTTGATGGAAAAAATATTTTAGATCTTTCCCATTTTGTCTATAAGAATCCATAGCAAGAGTTGCTATTTGTATGTTGGAGAAACTTTTTAAACAATTTTTAATCCTAACACAAACAGTATTTTTTTTTTATACCTCCAGAAGTTTGCCTGAAAAACAAAACTTAATACCATTCCCAAAAGATTCTATCTATACTCTTTGACAACCTGGATACACTTAAACTCTTTTGGTTTATTTAAATTGTTAGAGCAGAAGTAACAATTTTAGCATCCCCAAAAGTTTCAACTTGATACCCCCGATCGTTTTCGATATATTGCCGAGGTGTCTTATTGGCAACCATAAACACAATGCCTGTTGAATAATTTAAAAGCAACATTTAGTTTTAAAGCATAATGGGCCAATTGCAAAACTGTGGGGGAATGACATACCTAAAATCCCTAAAGACATAGTTGCTGGTCCGTTCTGCTATGCTAAACAAAATGGCTATCCCAAAATTTTGACTGGATGTGTTTGGAAAATGAATGGGCTTGAGAGAAGGGCTGCTTGTCCTCCAATCTCTTGTTTCTCTTAAAAAGGGGACCAGACACTCGCGCTATAATTGGAGTGCAAGAGGGAGATTCCCCCTTCATTTATCTAGTAAAAACATTTTAAACAAATAAAAACAAAGTGAAAACATTTTAAATGTATTTGTTTTCAGTAAAGAGCAAATTATGTTCTGGTCTTGAGTAGGCATGGGGTTTGTCAGTCACATTTTGGGAAAATACGAGGTGTGAATGGGGGAGGGGGGTTCCATCCTCCGACCACTCTGAATCTTAAAAAAGGACACAAGAACTTCTGATTAAGAATCCAAGAGGCCCCCTTCGAAGTTTATACAATCACACTTTATATATATACCTTATATACCCCTAGGGCATAAAACACAACCCTTGCCCTGAGGGCTATAGGGGGGTTGTTATCCTCAGATACATAATTTCTTAACCTTTAAACTATGTTGAACAAAATGGATATTTCAAAATTTTGATTGGATTTGTTTGGGGAAATGGTGGGCGTTAGAGGGGGGTTATTTGCCCTACAATCACTTTCGACAATTAAAAAGAGCAATGAATCTTTCAATTTCCTAACGATTGAGTCTTTTTTGAAGATTCTACAACGACTCCTTCGATACGAAATGCCCTGATCTAAAACCAAAAAAAAACATTGTGCCAACATCACTCTTTACTTAGGCAGCTATGAATGCAATACTATAGTCAATAAAGAAATTGATCCCCCTCCTCCTTCCTGAAAAAAAACTTTCTAAATAGTAGCTACCATAAAATACATTAAAACATATTAATACCATTTTGATTTTCTTATAGAAAATTCATGCTTCCTCTGAAAGTTGTTTTTGTTTCTTGCAATCCATATAATGACAGAATACGTTATTCTTTAGAACACCAATAAAGTCCTAAAACAAAAATATGTGGTATTAGATAAGCATGACTAAAAGACATAGGCTATTTCCTTGACTAACTTGATCTATAAGGCTTCTGAGCATAAGACTCAACAATCAACCAAACCATGGTATATTTCAGAACAAAATTAATAAGCCTTTTTTAACCTATGGCACATTATACATGCCATTGGTACGTATGGAGGCATATAAAGATCTAGGATAAGACCTACAGCAAAATATTCGGGGGGGGGGGCAATGTGGCAAGGGCACTAATAACTGACCAAATAGACAAATTTGTTTGAACAAAAAGGTGAAAAACAGAAAAAACAGGGAATGAAGGCGCCAGAAAAAAAGTCTTGGGTGGGCCGGGGTTCCCCGCCCTGGGATCCACCAATGTGAACATCCCACTCGTCCATTAGGCAATAAAAGCCTCAAATATTAAGATGTTTGATTTCCCTTTTATTAGAGTCTTAATTTTGAGGCTAGTATACAGACATTCTAAAAGCGCTTCATCCTTTTCGCTCATAAATTTACATAAATAATTAGAAGAGAATTTATACATTTTTTTTTTCCAAAAAAGATTGGCCAGTTTGAGCAGTACTTTGGCTTTTATTATACAGAAAGGAAACTTCTCAAAAATATCATTGTTTTCAATAATCCACATAAAATGTTCAAACGATTTGGAGCGTTTGAGGGGAGGAGCTACACTGCATTTATTTCCAGTAATTTCACGTTTGTTATGAGTTTAACTTCACTGTTTGTTGTAATTTCTGTTTATTTTAGGGTTCACTTTTTCATTCATAATAATCCTGTTTATTTGAGTTTGATATCTTACAGAAGATTTATGCTTGTAATGTTTCAAATTTACTCTTCATATATCATGAATAAACTGCATCTTCTTTGAACTTTAATGTCTATTCAGAAGGCTATTTTTACAGGCTGATGTTTTAAGGTACAAATTAATGAAATTCTCAAACTTCAAAAATTCGGAAAACATTGCTGAAAAATAAAAGACTAAACTACCAATAGGAGAGTGCTGGTATAATATGGTATTCCAGTAACGGCCTCACTACCTAAGTCATTACCCTATTAGGTTTTGGATTGTTATTTTTATCCTGACGAGGATAGGCTGGGTATAAAAGGTTGGGACTGTTCTGGTGCTGTCTGATAGTTTGAGGTTTCTGCTCCGTCATAAGTTCCTTTCTCTGTCCCTATTGCGGGAAGGGAAATCCTGCTTGCGTGGCCTCAGAGTGGCATCAGGGTGGACCTTTTACGAGTTTCTCTAAACAAAATTGTAAACAACAAGGCATTTGCTCTGACTTCTGATTAATGGCTAATTCATTGTCTGTTTTCGTGGGCTTTTTTGGGCTGAAAAACCCTTTCCAAATAAAGTTATCTATTATGGGTTGCTTCCCCACAGTACCATAATATTTGTTGGTATGGATATATAATGAGCCAAAGGTAATAGAGTTGAGATTGTCTGTACAGACATATACCTGAAAGCACAAGCTTCTCATATAATTGGAATGAAGGTACAGGTTTTCAAGAACACATTGAAGAGTCTCTCAGATACCTTAAATTTGTCTTGAGACAAGTTGCATAATAACGTAACAAATCTAATAACCTTCGCTTGTATAGTAAAATCCAAAGTGGTATAGTACCAATTAAATACATGTGGATATGGCTCCAGGATTGGGCAACTTCTTCCCCATTTTTTTTTCGTGAAAGTTTCTGTGGAAGAAAATATCAGCTATCACTTAGTTACCCTATCACTCTCAACAAGAGGACAAACCAGGAATCTGCAGGTCCCACGTTGCACCAGGTGAGAGCACCAGCATTTCTCATTTATCTGTTCTGTCCAACTCTGTTCAAAGCCACTGTCCAGTCCCAAACCCTTGAAGCCTTAAAGAAAGGAATTAATCAAGAATGGGTCAATGCTGAATGGAAGCTAAACTAAGATGCCAGATCATAAGATCAGATTCACAACTGAAAACAGCACCATTGAGGTTTTCTATGGGAGGTTCAAACCACTTTATCTTGTTGGATGTGCGATGTAAGGTAATTTAAGGTAAGGTAACAAAAAAAAAGGGTAAATCCCAGCTAGCAGTAAAAGAGAGAAAACCATAAATATTTGAGTCGAGAACTCAGCTCATCTCTTCTTGGTGCAGAAATAAGAAAAATATAGATAATTAGTAGACTAATAGTGAAAAGAAAACTACATAAAAAACCTGATACTGAATGGTAGATAAATTTTCATTTGTAAGGTGTGTTTTGTGTAAGGCTTTTTGAATTGTCAGAAATCCCAGTAGACTGCAAAATGGTTTTGTTGAAATATGGAAGATCCAAATTAATATGAGCATTGTAAATAACGCTATGACTGTGTACTGTTCTGAGGACTTTAATCTATGGTTATTCTTTTTCCTATATTTAGTTTCCTGCATATGAGTCACCTTGTAAAGAAACATTGGTGCTGCAAAGTAACCAATGATCTTAAGGTTTAAATTCCTCTCTGTACTAGGTTTGCAACATGTGGGCTAAAGGAGCAGCCTGAGCAAAACTGGCACAAAGTTTAACCGCAGTTGACACAACTGGGTACCATGGTTTTAGACAGAAGAGATCATGTTTCAGAGGGTTGAACTTCATCACTTTGTTTTATTCTTGTTGATTTGCAGCCCATATCACACTGGCTGAATAAAGTTGATTTGAGATCACTACTGAACTGTGGGATGACTGATTTGCCTCTTTTTTCTTTCTTCTCTTATGTTTTCTTATTCTGTTTTTCTTATATTGTTTTGTCTCAGAAATTATTTATTATGTTTTGGACTTTTAAAGTCCAATTTGGTTTAAAAATTGGTATGCTAAACCAAAACCAATGTTTGGACTTTTGGTTTAGCAGCTTTTCACAAATTTTGGAAACTTACGGGGGAATTTATTTCCCCCGGGAAGAAAATGATCAGGAATGGATTTACAGTCTAAGTTTGGGCCTGTGAAACTGTTTTCCAGGCTCTGTCTTTCCCTTATTCATATTTGGCAATCATTGAGAAGCATTGCTGTTTTGTCGGTCTTTTAATCTGGTTAAGCAGCTTTTTACAAGCTTGGATAGTTGTTAAGCTAGGTGAAAGAAAGTGTCAGAAACACACCTATATTCATTAAAGGTGATGTGGAAAGTATTTTAATATAACTGTCAGAAATGAATCTACAGCTTAGTCAGGTCCCAAGAAAGTGTTTTAAGGCTCCCTTCTCTTCTTTCGAGGCTTCATAGTTTATGCGAAGATGTATATTATCTACCAATCTTAACTTAAAAAAACGAACAAAAAAAAAAAAAAAAAAAAAAAATCAAAACTGGCCTACAGTATGCTTCTCTAGCATTAAGGAAATGTGTCTGTTGCTGGTATGCAATATTTTCATAGATATTCTTATTGGTATGCTACCTACTAGGGCAATTCCAAAATAGATGATAATATTACTTATCTGAAAACTTTCCTAATCATTAGTATATAACTTTATAACAGTAGAGCGACAAAACATACTAACAAAAATTGCTATCAGAAGCCCTTAAAGGCTAAATTCAAAACTCAGAATCAATAATAAAACACAACAAACAAAAAACCATAATACTACTACTACTCCTAACAACTTACTGCAGCACCATCGACCTAAGGCTAACATAGCTACACATGCTCCTCCATAAGAATCCATTCAAAACCTCACTCTTTACACTCTCCCATTTCCCTTAAATCTTTTCTTACAACATCCCCCCCCCATCTAGGGACAGCCTGCTTTTTATTTTGCCGTAGATGGCTCACTGGTTGGCTGACAGGGACAATCTTTGGCAATCTGTCATATTTCATCAGCAGAGCATGTTCAAGCTATCTTATCCTTTCTCTCATTATAGCCCTAGAAACCAAGTTTGAACCACTCTTTGTTACAGCTTACTGTTTGAGATGTGGTCAGTACCTAACTTTCAATCAGCCTCCCTGTTGAGTACCCAAAACAATCCATAGGAAATTTCTCTGGAGAACATCTTGCATATCCTCCTCCATTTTTCGGAGTACCCATGCTTTGGAACCATACTTGACCACTGTCATCACCAAAGCTTACAATATTCTGATCTTGTTGGAAGACTTATCTTCCTGTTTTTTGAAACTTTTTTCAACTGTGAAAAATGCCCTGGGCCTTGGGTATTCATAAAACAAAATCATAAGAAAACACAAAAAAAAACTACCAAAAATTTTCACATATTTTCCACATAATTATTTTTATTAACCTATTAGAATTTCTGTCAATATCAATCTTAAAAGCCTCAACAAACTGGAGTGGTGATATTCTGGGATAAAGTTTTAGTATGCCTTCCTATTTTGAAGGTTTTGCTGAATTGAAAGGACTTTTGATATGAAAATGGAATTTAAAAGTGTACAAGTCATTATGGCATCCCCTTTCTGGTTTGTCTACATAAATATTGGGAGCTTTATTTCATTAAATCAAGATGGGCAGTGAAGATAATAGCATCCATAAACGATTTTTTTCGCCTGGCTTTGGATAGAATCTATTTTCTACTGATCCCTGTGTTGACAACACACACCCCAAATTAAACAAGATCCTAATGCAGCTTGATTATAACTTTAAGAGAGCTGATATATATTGCACACTCAATTAAACCAAGGGTTTTTGGCAGCTGATGTCTGAGCATGATAATAAAATTCAATTCCTTTCTAACAATAATTCCCAAATCTCATTTAGCTACTGAATAGGCAATGATTTGTCTGGAGTTATCTCCTCTTATCATATGATGCTGCCATATTCCATTCTTAATGCCAAAAGCAGTCTTACATTTTTGGATATTGAATTCAAGTTTTCACTTGTGAGCTCAAAATGAGAGTGAAGCTCTTGTCATTATATAAAAGCTCTTGTCATTAATGATTCTGCAGATCCATTAACTTTTGAACTATCAGTATAAAGATTTATCTTATTTGTTACAACTTATGGAGTGAAAACTTCAGGAACTTTTGAGAATAATTCTTGCCTGTCGTCCCCAAACATAGGAAGCACTGTTGACCAGCCTTGATTATGCACCAATTACAATCTTACTGCAATACCAACTGTAATACCATCCTGGATAAGGGTTAATAAAGAAGCAAAAATATTTTTCGCAGTACAGAGAAAACACAAGATAAATAAAATAACCTACTATCTAAATGAAAAGACACTGATTGGTAGATATGGAGGCAACTATTTCTATTTTTTTGTGAGTCATTGGTTTGAGATTGACTGTGCAGATTAGATTAATCTTCCTGAGCATTGCATCAGTAAATTCCCCATGAGACACCAAATTTTCTTCTTCTCTATTGTCCAATCTCTGTATAGAAAACAGCCCATATCATTCCAATATTTAAGAAAGGTGGAAAGGGCCTTGCTGAAATTACCAACCAATTAGCATTACATCAGCAGATGTTAAGGTTCTTGAAAGAATAATCGTTTCTGCAGTTATTAGACATCTTGAAGCAAATAATCCCTTGCACAGCTCATAGCATGGTTTTTGCTCTGGAAAATGTGTTGATACCAATCTCCTTGAATCATATGATCATAGCACTAAGTAATTTGATACAGGGATGCCTGCTGACATGATTCTGTTTGACTTTTCAAAATCTTTTGACAAAGTTTGTCACAAGTGACTTGCAATCAAATTACATACTGTCAAGATTGACAAGAAGTCCCTTCTTTAGATCCTTGACTTTCTTTGTATACAATCTCAATGTTTTCAATTATTGATGACTCTGGTAGCTGAATTCTTTCTTTGTATAAGCATGGTTTGAGCAGAGTTCTTAGGAAAACTGTTATGGGTCCTAAACTTTTTCATATTAAACAGTTCGTGGTAACAAACTGTAGTAAGGAGCGACCCGGCTCAATAGTAACCAAAACTCTAAAAAATTGAATTTTGATATCAATAGCTACATCAAAAGAATCGCATTTTAATGCTGATTTTAAATATATAAGTTTCATCAAGTTTAGTCTTAATAGTTAAGAGCCTGAGAAAATTTGCCTTATTTAGGAAAATAGGGGGAAACACCCCCTAAAAGTCGTAGGATCTTAACGAAAATGACACCATCAGATTCAACGTATCAGAGAACCCTGCTGTAGAAGTTTCAAGCTCCTATCTACAAAAATGCGGAATTTTGTATTTTTTGCCATAAGACAAATCACGGGTGCGTGTTTATTTGTTTGTTTTTGTTTTTGTTTTTCCCCAGGGGTCATCGTATCGACCAGGTGGTCCTAGAATGTCGCAAGAGGGCTCATTCTAACAGAAATGAAAAGTTCTAGTGCCCTTTTTAAGTGACCAAAAAAATTGGAGGGCATCTAGGCCCCCTCCCACGCTCATTTTTTTCCAAAGTCAACGGATCAAAACTTTGAGATAGCCATTTGGTCAGCATAGTCAAAAACCATAATAACTATGTCTTTGGGGATGACTTACTCCCCCACAATCCCTGGGGCAGGGGCTGCAAGTTACAAACTTTGACCAGTGTTTACATATAGTAATGTTTATTGGGAAGTGTACAGACGTTTTCAGGGGGACTTTATTTTGTTTGGGGGTGGGGCTGAGGAGAGGGGGCTATGTTGGAGGATCTTTCCTTGGAGGAATCTGTCATGGGGGAAGAAAAATTCAATGAAAAGGGCGCAGGATTCTCTAGCATTACTATAAGAAAACAATGAAAAATAAACATGAAAACGTTTTTTCAAATCAAAGGAAGAAGAAGCATTGAAACTTAAAACGAACAGAGATTATTACGCACATGAGGGGTTCTAAAAATACTTTAGCATAAAGAGAGAGGTATTTAGGAGGCGATAAATACCTTGCTCTTTATGCTAGAATATTTTTAGTAATTTCAACTATTTATTCTACGGCCTTTCTGATTCAGGAGTCATTCTTAAAGAATTGGGACAAAACTTACGATTTAGTGTAAAGAGCGAGGTATTAACGAGGGTACAAACCCCCTCGTATACATAATAAAAATATAAGGTTATGAAAGTTTGTTACATAAGTTAATTCTTAAGTTACGTATATTTTTTACTAATAAAAACGTTCGTTAAAAATTAAAAGTTCTAGTTGCCTTTTTAAGTAACCGAAAAATTGGAGGGCAACGAGGCCTCCTTCTCCACCCCTTATTTCTCAAAATCGTCTGATCAAATCTGAGAGAAAGCCATTTAGCCAAAAAAAAGAATTAATATACAAATTTCATTTTAATAATTTATGTGCGGAGAGCCAAAACCAAACATGCATTAATTCAAAAACGTTCAGAAATTAAATAAAAAAAAACAACTAATTTTTTTAGCTGGAAGTAAGGAACGACATTAAAACTTAAAACGAACAGAAATTACTCCGTATATGAAATGGGTTGTCCCCTCCGCAACCCCTCACTCTTTACGCTAAAGTTTGACTCTTTGCCACAATTCTACTTTTTAAAAGAATTAAAAGCTTTAGCGTAAAGAGCGAGGGATTGCGGAGGGGACAACCCATTTCATATACGGAGTAATTTCTGTTCGTTTTAAGTTTTAATGTCGCTTCTTACTTTCAGCTAAAAAAATTAGTTTTTTTTTTATTTAATCTTCATCAATGATGCTCCTTCCCTTATCACCAGTATACTGAAACTCCATGCTGAAAACCTGAAGCTCATTGAACCAGCATTTCTAGTGAAGATCATGCCCTTCTACAAAATAATCTTACCCTAAATCGCATTGTCCAGTGAATAAGGTATTATCCTGTACGTGCTGGTTAGTGAAGAGGTTGATTCAATGTGTCTGCTCTATCCTATTCTCAGAGCCTTGGCTTGGACAACCAATCTTTGTCCACAACTCCCTGAAGGTCTCCACACTAGGGGCTGAGATTGCTTCAGAGAGTTCCAGAGCCCCATGACTTTATTTGGGAAGAACTTGTTCTGTAGTCTGGTGTTGGCTTGTTTGCAGTACAGCTTCATGGTGTGTCCTCTAGTTCTTGTTGACTGGCCAGGCTCAAGCATGTTTTGTTGCAAGGACTGAGTATGCAGCATTCTGTATACCATGATGATATCCTGATTACAAATTTGTCCTCTTTGGGATAAAGTTGTAGTTTGGTGCCCTAAAGTACCTAAACTGTCACCCAGCCACCACTGCTATTTTGGAGTCTGCCCCCTACCCCTCGAAAATTTTCTGCTGGTGCCCCTGATAGTCATCAAACAGTTTGGGGTAACAAACTGTAGGTAAGGAGCAAC
The DNA here is from genome assembly GCF_032884065.1 of Artemia franciscana. Lineage (NCBI taxonomy): Eukaryota > Metazoa > Arthropoda > Branchiopoda > Anostraca > Artemiidae > Artemia > Artemia franciscana. The sequence goes on from NC_088875.1 coordinate 36,972,576, forward strand.
TCAGCCCAATAGAAACTGAACCTCTAAAAAATGGAATGTTGATAGCAGTAGACATATCAAAAGAATTGGCATTCCCTGTTGATTCCAAACATATAACAGGCATTAAGTAAATATAGCCCACCAAAAGCTATGAGCCTAAGAAAATTTGCCTAATTTTCAAAAATTGTAAAAGTCAGGTGATCTTAATAAAAATCACACCATCAGATTTTTTTTTCTCTAGAGATAATCGTGTCAAACCAATGGTCCTAGAAAATGGCAAGGGAAAGAACTTATTCAAATGGAAATCAAAAGCTCTAGCGCCCTTTTTAAGTGACCAATAGGATTGGAGAGTGGGGTGGGTAGGCCTGGCTTCTAAAAACCTCTATTGATGTAGTTGCTCACTTGTGGACACTCTTAAGTTTTTCTTGTCACTTTTATTTAATGGGGTTGCCACACACATACCAAATTCCAGTTTTGGTCAAACAAGTCCTTTATAGAGCTCTGACATCCACTTTGGTAACCTACTGCGGAATGTTCTTTTTACAATTCCCAGGGTCTGGAGTGCTTTGGAGGCAACTGACTGAGTATATTGCTCAAACTTTGATTCTTCATCCGCATGTATACCAAGGTCTCTTTCAGCATGAAAGGAATCAACCATCTTTAACACCATCTATTCCTCTTATGTCATACTGACCCCTCATATTTGTTCTGCCAATATGAATTGTCTTGCATTTCTTAATTATGGATTCTAGCCTAAAGAGTTTTGCCCAATCCGAGAGTTTGTCTAGGTCGGCTTGTAATAAGGCTTGCTCTTTGGCAGTTTTAGCAGGGCTGATGATTTTCAAATTGTCAGCATTAGGTTCATTTTATTTTTGACATATTGTGGGACATTGTTAATATAGATGTTAAATAATGTTGGACCAAGGATTGTTCCCTGTGGGACTCTACTTTCCCCTTCAGTACTATCTGAGCAAAATGCCTGACCCTTTTTCTCCAAGCACTTTTACACTCTGCCTTCTATCTTTCTATCTTTCCAAAAAAGGGTCTTTGTTGAAAAGTTAGATTTGTGTGTTGATCTTATTACTTCTAAGTCCCCAAATGTTGGAATTTGCATTACTGGTGATACAAATGATCTAAGACTTGAAAACTTCCTCAGAAATCAAGGACTCAACCAGATAATAAAGTTTCCAACTACTAAAGATATACTAAATTCAACATATTTTGCACAAATTTATCAGAACATTATAATGAAACTCAAGACCTACCTCCCCTTGGTGGTAGCTACCACTACATTAAAGTGGTCTCAGCTACCTTCGTATAAAGTAAAATATGTAGTTGAGAAAGTTTCCTACCAGCATCTTTCAGATAGGGGTATATTAGAATTCGGACATCGGATTACATCCAAGTCCTGGGATGAGGTTGCAATTTTAAAGTCCTCGGATGAGAAAGCTAAATTTCTGCAAGATAAATTAAGAAACAAATATGAGCAATGCTTCCCCGAGAAAACTTCCAAGCAGTGCAACACAGATCATCCTTACATAACCCAAGAAATTAAAGATTTGATTTAGTATAAAATTCAACTAAGAAAAGAAGGGAAAATGAGAGATGCTAATATGCTCTGCAACAAAGTATGTAAAAAGACAAGAAAAGCTGGAGCTGAGTACTACCAAAAAAAAATTGATAAGCTCTTTGAATCAAAGCCTAGCATGTAGTATAAGAAAATAAAACAAATTTGTGGAAAATCCCCTAGTGGTGTTGATTTTTGTTCAGAATTCAATGATGAAACAGCTGCTAACCAGTTAAATGGTCATTTGGCCAGAATAATTCAGTCTTTGCCGCCTCTTGATGTAAATAAAACGAACCAAGAGTATCAGAAAATTCCACATGATGACCTCAACCTACTATTTCTGAGGATAAAGTTTTTAGTAAAATAAAGAAACTTAAACAAACTAGTATAACTCCCATAGATATTTCAATTGTACTTATAAAAGCATTTCTTCCTGACAAATTGATTAAGCCACTAACACAAATTTTTAATTGCATTTAAACTTCTTTAATTTACCCACAGATATGGAAAATGGGATATGTTAATCCAATCCCTAAAAAAATACTCAACTTAATTTCGATGATGTGAGATCAATCACTTTGAACCCATTGTTCAGCAAAATATACAAAAGCTTTGTAGCAAATTGACTAAAAGCTGAAGTTGAACCCTTCCTTGATCCTCATCAGTACAGTAACAGAAAGATAACATCAATATCCCATTATCTAGTCAGTCTTTTGGATTTTATTTTTAAGCATATTGATGAGTCTGGTAAATGGCTAAACTTAATAACAATTGAGTTTAAAAAGGGTTTTGATCTGATTCATCATAACATTCTAAATTATAAGCTTTCAATTGATTTTAGAGTGAACCCTGCTGTTGTGAAAATCATTATGAGTTTTTTAATAAAAAGTTCCACATTTCTCTGTCTTTCTTTCTCTGAGCTGGAGCCAGTTTTTTGTGGAATGCCTCAAGGTACCATCCTGGGTCCTAGTCTTTTTCTAGTTATGATAAATGATTTTGGTAATGATTGCGAAGACTGTTGAACATATATGCTGATGACCTTACCCTTGGAGAAATTTGTGAAGCAAATGAATGTAGCAAAGCTCAAACTTTAATCGATTATGTGAAAATTAAAGCTTCCGTTTCAAATATGACAGTAAATCACAGTAAATCTTCTATTTTAACTATTTCATTTTTAAATTCTGAACCAAATGTCCTACCAACTATCTCTGATTCTCTTAAAGTAAGTAAGATTAAACTCTTGGGAATTATTATTACCAGTGATTTCAAATTGGAAGCAAACACAACTAGTCTAAAAGAAGGGGTAATGCTGGGCTGCAGATGCTCAAGCTTATTTCAAAACATAGCCCCCCTCCAGATATTTACATCTTTTATTGTATGGCATTTTGGACTGATGGCTGAGCAAAGCGCCATGCTTGAAAGAGTTAAGAAAAGAGCTCTAATAATAGTTTCAAAGCAGGCAAAAATGTTGTATGAAGTTTAGAGTGCAAACTCTGGAAAAAAGAAGAGAGAACCTCTGCATTTTAAAGAAAATCTCTGATCCAACCAATACACAAAAACCTTTTCCCCCTTCAATCCACAACAAAACGACTACCGTGCAGGGTTGCAGTGCATGTTGAGAAACTTCAGCCGGTATGTTGTGCCCACCAGTGGTTAGCAAAGAGTTCTATACCTAGTTTTATAAAAATGTCTAAAAAATGTCAGGAGGATTTATAAGTGTTTTTTTTTTTTTGCATTGCTTTTTAATGTGACTGTGCCAAAGAAATTTGGCAGTGCCATGAAAACTTTGGTGAAAATAAAAGCTTATCTATCTATCATCTATCATGATGAAATACTTTGTCAATCTTGAACTGCTTGATCATTGGGTTGAGGCTTGGCTTCTTAAATTTAATGCTGTCAAGTTCCATGTCATTCACTTTGGCAAAACAAAGCCTTGTTGCTCTTAAATTTTCTCAAGTCACCCACTTTCCTCTGTAAACAGCTGATGATGGTGATACAAACTTTATTGATGTGCTGTGACCTAGTTTAAATTTATCCAACATTTCCTATAGACCGAGTGCTTCTTTCCCAATGTGTTATATACTAATGGATGCAGAAAAAAACGCTTAACAAAATAATACCATTTTCGTCTTATTTTGTTTTTAATTAGACAATTACTTTATTTGTGATAAGTGCCATGTCACTGAATTAATATTGATTATCTTTCAACTGTTTTCTTCACAGTTGTAATAAGTGTTGCCAATATTATGCCAAAATCGACAGTAACAAGCGTTGGCGTGTCTGATGAATTGGGAAATAGACCTGAAAAGCGCGTTCGAGAAAGCCCCTCCAAGTCAGACCGCTGTATGAAATGCCTGACAGGCCTTGACGAGAGTTCTAAATGTTTGCAGCGCGACTCTTGCAGCAAATAGATTTGTGCTGTTTGTTTAAATTTGAATGATGAAGAATTTGCTGCATTGAGCTCGGCTACTAGTACGCTTGAGTGCGCATGGAACTGTTTTAAATGCCTTACAAGCCCACCAACTCATGCCTCCATTGTAGCGGACATAACATCTGCCGTTTCCGCCGCCATGTTGCCCTTCCAGACAACTATCACCCAGACGCTAACTGAACTGGTCAATAGTACCATGGATACGTTGAAAGTAGACTTCAAACTTTTAAACACTAAAGTGGTTACTACTGAGCAAAACCTCTCCACAAAGTGTGATGAAAAGACTACTCGGTCGATTGCCCGAGAAGAAATCAAATCAGCTAACGTCTCAGCCCTGAGTGCATCCGATATTATACAAATAGTGCGAGCTGAAAAGAATCATGATAATCGAAAATTAAATATTGTTGCACTTGGAATACCAGTGTCTGGTGAGCCATCTATTTTTATTCAAGATTATTTAGTACAGCAGTATTACATCAATCCTGGCGAGCTAATTAATGTTAGACGTTTGCCATCTCGTCCAAATTCAACCCCATGCCAACGTCCTCCACCAGTAATTTTTACTGTGTCCTATTTCGAGGTTAAGAAAAAATCCTTCAGAAATGGTTTGAGCTCAGAGCGGACATCCAGTTTCAAGCCGACCAATCCAGGGAGGATTGCCTTAAACATAGAGAGCTTGTTCAGCAACTGAAAGAGAGAAAAGCATCAGGTGAAAAAAATCTTGTAATCAGGAACTTAGAAATCATCATAAAAAACGACGCAGACCTGCTGCAGACTGCAGTTCCACAGCAGGAGATGATTTTGAACTAAGCTGTAATGTTTCTCATCTGGACAGACTATTGTCACCAGATGAGAGTGCAAATAGTTCGTTTGTTTCAGTTGATGATGATGTTTCATGTATTAGTGGGTTGTCTTCAAGTAGTTCCCATTTTTCAGAGCTAATTAAACAGTTTCTTCTGGTGCTTCATCAACTGAACTTCTTTCTGCTGGTGCAATTTTTTCTATTAAATCATCTCAGCACAGTGCAACCAAAAGTGCAACTCGTCATAAAAATGATATTGGAAAATTAAGGATTCTTAGTGCGAATGCTGATGGTCTCTTCAACAAGAGTCCAGAACTTCATCTCCGCCTAGCAAAAGAAATAGTTGATATTGCAGCCATATCTGAGATATGCCCCAAAAATGTGAAACAGCCTCTTACAGCCCAAGCACTTGAAATCAGTGGATACCCACTCATATCTAACATTGAGTCCGATGCCTGCAGGAGAGGTGTTGGAATATATGTAAAAAGCAGTTTCAAGGTAAGCACTTTGATTCCATCTTCCCATTGCTGTGTTTGGGTTGAGAATGTCTGGGTTAGACTGCAGTGTGGTAATTCTACAACAGTGGTCTTGGTAATTCTGCAATGGTAATTCTACAATATTATCAAAGACTCTTGCAACCAACATGTGGTGATTCTTGGAGACTTCAATTTTCCCGATTATGATTGGGTTGATGGTTCTGTTTTTTCAGCCAAAGAACAGGAATCTCCATTTCCTACTTGTCTGTCTGAACATTCGCTGTTCCAAACTGTCGACCAGCCTACAGGGTACAGAGATGGTCAAGCATCCAACATACTGGACCTGGTTATTCTTAATAATCCAGATTTGTGGACTAAAAATGAATTTCTTGCCCCTATTGGTAACAGTGATCATGCTGCTATCCTCACAGAATTGCTCTTGTCTACTACTCAACCTCTTCCTAAACAACAAAAAGTTATTGATTACAAGCGTATCTCTGAGAGACTTGCTGACTTTGATTGGGATACCATATTCACTTCAGATATCAAAGAATCTTGGCAGAAATTCAAAGCTGTATTGCTAGTTTTTGACAAAGCTCACACAAGAACATTTTGGAGGAGACAGGCAAAAACACTACCCTTCATGACTTGTCTAACTAGCAAACTACTGAATAGGAAGAATCAAACCTGGAAACACTTAAAAAAAAAAGAAAACAGATGCAAGCTATCAGAAGTATCAAAAGGCACGGAATGAGGCCACCAATTCCATCAAACAACTGAAGAAGAGACATGAAGAAAGGTTAGCTGAAAATATAAAAAATAATCCCAAGCCGTTTTGGCAGTATGCTTCTGTTAAATGTCAAAATAGGCACTATGTCCCTGATTTGACTCATCATGGTCAGACAGTTCCAGACCTAGCTATTAAAGCCGAGATCCTAAATAACCAATTTGCATCAGCTTTTACATCAGAAACTGCTGGTAAGCTCCCAGCTCCCCCCTCATATATTGTTACTCAACCAATGCCACCTCTTGAGCTGACTGAGGAGTCTGTTATGAAACAGCTAGCTTTGTTGGATGTAAATAAATCTGCAGGGCCAGATGGCCTCCAACCCTGTCTCTTGCATGAGTGCAGAACAGAAATAGTATACCCACTTTCGAAGCTCATTAGACTATCTCTTGATAGCTCAAAGCTTCCTGCAGAGTGGAAAGTGGCATATATTACCCCCATTCACAAAAAGGGAAGGAAAGATTCTGTGGAAAATTACCAGCCTATTAGTATTACCTCTGTTGTTGTTAAGCTTCTTGAACATATTGTCAACAAAGCAGTTATTGAGCATATCATCTTCTTAACGGCTCTCAACATGGTTTTCAATGCAACAGATCAGCTGACACTAATCTGCTTGAGTCATATGACTATATTCCAAACTACTGGAGTTGGGAATCCCTGTTGACATGATCCTCCTTGATGTTTCAAAAGCATTTGACAAAGTTTGTCATAGGAGACTTGAGCTTAAGCTACAATCTATTGGTTTGGAGGAACAAATTCTTAAATTGATTCTGGATTTCTTGAGGAATCGTGTTCAGCATGTAAGACTGTTTGATGCAGATGGCAATCCTATTCTCTCCTCCTCTCAGAATGTTATCAGTGGGGTTCCACAGGGTAGTGTTCTTGGCCCCACCATGTTCAAAATTTTCATAAATGATGCTCCTCCAGCGCTTAGCAGCAGGATGACATTATATGCTGATGATTCCAAGGTAATTGGTCCAGCTAGCACTCTTGAAGATACTTCCCAACTTCAAAATGACCTTGATCTCCTTAGCGTTTGGGCGAAATCTTGGCTACTCAATTTCAATGTGTCAAAATGTCATGTTTTACACTTTGGGCACAAGAATATCAATACAACTTACTTTCTTTACGGTCAGCTCCTTTCTCCAGTGTTGGAAGAACGTGACCTAGGAGTAATTGTTGACAATGATCTTAAATTTAGCACTCATGCAAAGAATCTTTTTTCTCAAAAAATACGTTAAAATACTTGAAGATGTCAAGAGAAGAGCAACTAAGATGGTGAATGGACTGCATGAGCTACCTTACCCTACAAGGCTATGCAAGCTGAAACTCCCAAATCTGGTTTATTAGAAGAAGACGGGGTGATGCCATTCAGGTTCATAAACTTATTAATTCAAAGGCACTTCCTGGTCTTCTTCCTCTGGCGTCTCAGGATTCTTGTAAAAGGGGACATAACTTGAAGTTATCCATGCCTTTCTCCTCAAAACGGCAACACACCCATTTTCTTACCAACCGTGTTGCCAACCTCTGGAACAAATTACAGCCAGATACCATTGCTGCCCAAACCACAGACAGCTTTAAGAACCATCTTGACAACGAATGGTCAAAAAAAGAATGGAAGTATAACTGGGAAGCACTCGAATCAGCATCAACATCAAACCACTAGTCAAGTGTATGTATTCAACTATGTGTCATGTGTTATCAACTCCGGAGTTTCTACAAGGAGAAATCCTTATATTGCTCCAAGCTGCAATTTAAGGTAATGCATAGTAAGATCTTGGAATTGCTATTGACAATGAAATAAAATTTAGCACTAATGCTAGTTTGCTGCTGGTGCAGGTTCAACCATGAGGCTGATTAAGCGTACTCTTTCCACTTGTTCCCTTAAAGTCATCAGTCTTCTGTATAAGGGACTTTTTGTCCCAAGCTTGAAGTTGGAATGTCTATAGCCTCCTCTTATTTAAAAAAAAACACATAAAAGTGCTAGAAGATGTGCCACCAAAATGATATCTGGCATGTAGGAACTTTCCTACCCTGCAAGACTGGCAAAGCTGAAACTCTCAACACTTATATAAAGGTAAAATAAAGGAGATGCCATTTTAACCTATAATTTAATTAGGGCTGATATACTTTCAGCATTATTTCCCACAGTTCATCCTAACTCAAGATGTAGAGGTCATCAGTTGAAACTTAATAAGAAGCCTACCTTATCCAGAGTCCACAATCAATTCTCTTCCTCAAGAAGCATCAAATGATGAAATAAACTCTCTGAAGAAACTACTACTTCTGAATCTGTGGACATCTTAAAACAAAGACTGGATACTGAGTTGTCCCCCAGGAAGCGTAAAATGAACTGGGAAGCTATGGATCAGAGTAGTATACTGAACACTAAATAATCCTGAATACAGCTCAGATTGTCAACTCTGACAATTTTCAATTTCTAATAGCCTGTATTTCTATTAGTCATACTATCATGTCTTTTTCTATTTTTTAAATGATACTTTTATTGAACACTTCAATCTAAATCAATTAGGCTAGGCAAAGCAGTTTTCATGGGTGAAGGCTGCAAAAAACATATTTAAAAAAAAAATAGACATGACACATCATAAGATGACAGACAAAGCAGACAAATTATTTAGGAGTAGAGCTACAGCCTATTTAAACCATTGGGGAGGGGGGAGGTACATGGTAAAAAATATAAATATGATATTTGGGAAGAGTATAAAATATACAATATTGTTGTAGAGTAAAATACCCAGAACTCTGACAGATAATCATCATAGCTGTCTAACAAACTACTGCTTCAACAGATTAATTACTGGGCATAAAATATTTATTATATTACCAAGGAAATAGGGTAATTATTTAGTTTCCAGTTCAGAGCCCTTACAAATGCTAATTCTAGAAGTGCATCCATTTTCAGATTTCTAAAATCCACTTTTTAGCTTCCTAAAATCCCCCTTCAACAAACTAAAAATGTGTAAAGTGGACAGGGTTTTGAAGTTTGCCCATATTTAACTGAAGATTAGTTAAATATTGTATTTATGTTGTATTGATTTGAAGAAATGTCTTGTGATGCAATGGAGATTATACAGTTTTTCAGTTCTTGTTTTAAAAGATTCTTTGGCTATGGGAAGATTTCGCTAAAACAAATTTGGTTGAATAGTGATTCTTGCAAGTGAATATTACCTACATATTGAAGCAAATTAGTCCATGAGCCCAGCAGGCAGTGGGGCACGGTCTGTATTCTGATTGGCTGAATTGTTAGTTCATATTTATGACCTACTTTTTGTTTGCTCTTTCAGGCTTCAGGCCAAATAATTATTCAATAAATATAGAATACAGACCTGCCATGCTGCCTGCAGGGCTCATGGACTAATTTGCTTTGCTCTATTGGTAATATTCACTTGCAAGAATCACTATTCAACCAAATTTATTTCACCAAGGCCTTCCCATAGCCAAAGAATCTTTTAAAACAAATTTAATCTTGAACTGAAAAACTGCATAATCTCCATTGTGTCAGAAGGCATGACTTCAAATCAACACAACATAAATGCAATATTCAACTAATCACTCTTTTTCATGAGTTCACTGGCTAGTTCCAACTGGAAAGTGAAAGTGGATAATTAGCATTGATGGATATATAAGCTTTTTAATTATCGTTAGACTTATTACTATACACAAATTACCAGTGATGACAGGAAATAGTATTCCAAATTTAATTTTATTCATATTTTTCAACCCTAACATTTCTCTTGGCTTCAAAACCCTGCCCACTTTACACAAATTTAGTTTGCCCAATTGGAGGAGGAGGGTCAACCAGAAATGGATGCACTTCTATAGAATTAGCACTTGTAAGTGCTCTAAACTGGAAACTAAACATTTACCAAAAGTAGATTGTTTCACTGTTGGATTTGTCTTAATTTCCTTGGTAAAATTCTAGTTAATTGACTTCTTTCTATCTTGGAAAGGATTTAGGTTAGGAAAATGAAACTTTCAGGGCTGGGTCTACAGGCTAAAGTATGTCCCGGGAAGGTATTTTGAAGTACCTACCTCTATTCCTTCTCCCTATAGAAGGCCCAGATCTTTGATGACCTTTAAAAATATGTGTATTATAAAAGTGAAACCTTGCAAAATAGATCTTCTGCTTAATTGAAGTACAACAAAATTGTTTTCAGAAATTTGCTCAATCCCATTTTATAAGGTTTAAAGATATGCAAATACATTTCCTAAATTTTGAAAAAAAACATTGATTTGGCTCAAAATTCTACTCAAATAACAGGATTTTTTTCAATTGAAAGTAAGGAGTAGCATTGAAACTTAAAATGAACAGAGATTATTATGCATATGAGGGGTTCTAAAAATACTTTAGCATAAAGAGCAAGGTATTTAGGAGGAGATAAATACCTTGCTCTTTATGCTATAGTATTTTTAGTAATTTCAACTATTTATTCTACAGCCTTTCTGATTCAGGGGTCATTCTTAAAGAATTGGGACAAAACTTACAATTTAGTGTAAAGAGCGAGGTATTAACGAGGGTATAAACCCCCTCATATACATAATAAAAATTTAAGAATATAAAAGTTTGTTATATAAGTTAATTCTTAAGTTACGTATATTTTTTACTAACAAAAACATTCATTAAAAATTAAAATTTATAGTTGCCTTTTTATGTAACCGAAAAATTGCAGGGCAACTAGGCCTCTTTCCCCACCCTTTATTTCTCAACATTGTCTGATCAAAACTAAGAGAAAGCTGTTTCTGATCAAAACATGCATTAATTCAAAAACATTCAGAAATTACATAAAAAAACTAGTTTTTTTAACTGAAAGTAAGGAGTGACATTAAAGCTTAAAACAAACAGAAATTACTCCATACATGAAATGGGTTGTCCCCTCCACAATCCCTTGCTCTTTATGCTAAAGTTTGTCTCTTTGCCACAATTCTGTTTTTTAAAACAATTAAAAGTTTTAGCGTAAAGAGCAAGGGATTGCAGAGGGGACAACCCATTTCATATACAGAGTAATTTCTGTTCATTTTAAGTTTTAATGTCACTCCTTACTTTCAGTTAAAAAAAACTACTTTTTTTATGTAATTTTCAGAACTAAAGGCAGAGAAAAAGCAACTAGTAACTGAAAATTTAGGTAAAATGTTGTTTTGTCAAAATTTCAGGTTAGGTTAGGTAGGCAAATTTCAGGGCCCTCTAGAGGGAGAAGGAGTGGAGGTGGCTACTTTAAAATACCTTCCTGGGACATACTTTAGCCTGTAGACCCACCCCTGAAAGTTTCATTTTGCTTGCCTAAACCCTTTCAGAGATAGCAAGAAGTCAATTAACTAGAATTTTACCATTTCCTTAATAAGAATATGATTAGCTTGAATATTTTGCTATGAATAATGCTGAATACTTTAAGTGGGCTATATTGATAGTCATTAGGTATGCCCAATCTTGGACACATATTTGAAGCTTGAACCTAACCTTTAAAAACGTACTTTTATCTTGTATTAAGGGTATTAATATCAGAACGATGTCTCTGACTCATAGAAAGACCCATTCTTGACATATTTAATCTAAGACAAGTGTCCATCTAAACCTAAGTGCATCATGTCCAATATTAAGTACCAGCTTTATATTTTAAGAAATCAATTTTAATCTAGAAACAATATATGTCTGAGATAAAGCACTGTCAGATTCATAGGGTCTTACCTTTTCCTGGTTTTTTGCATTTATACTTGTTGCTAAAATTATATACCAGTGTTGGCAACAAATGCTGCATATAGTAATGCCCGGACAAGGCGTTTTTCCCTAATAGTAAAAAAGGGTCGGCATTGAGAATTTCAAAAATAGCAATGGCAGTGAGATTGGTGCTTAACCCCACGTTTAATATAGTTTAATGTAATTAATTATAGTTATTTATTGAACAAGAACCAAGAAAATTACTACTGAGATTAAGTGAAAAACAATCTAAGTGCAAATTCCGTTCAAGTATTTAGACCGTGCAGGTTGAAATTAAAAAAGAAAGAAAAAAAAGCATTAGGCTTAAAAAATTCTTTGACTTAATTTTTACTCATTCTTGGATTAATTAAATTATCTTCTTTTCTTTACAACCTATTTTTGTGAAAAGTTTTAAAATTAATCTTGGTTCGTTTTAATTGACAAAAGTCTTTTCTATTGGTTAAGAAAAGAATATTAAAAAGAAATCGGTCTTTCTTATCACGGATAGTAATACGCGTTACCAACAATAGGTTAATGTACAGAAAAACTACTAGGAAAATTGTTTCTAAAAATTTAGTAGTCATCTACCACAAGATAGGTGCAGTGGTATAGATTCACAAGCAAAGTATTGAATAGATGTGACTGTATTTCGGCCGCTTTATTGATCACCGAAACATGTAGTGACAGAAAATCGGCAACTCAGGCACACGGACTCGCAACCAGAGTGTTGAGTCGGTATCTAGATACATGTACTTAAGTAAAGTTCTAAGTATATAAATGCATACTTAAAGACATTTTTGAAAGTAATTGAAGTACATACTTAAATACATTTTTCATGTACTTATTGCTACTTAAGTACTTGGTACATTTTTGTCTTGAACTTTTCTAAAACCGTCTAAAAATTTGAATTAATTTCAAAAATTTTGGGCTTATTATAAATGAAGAATAGAATTTTTATTTAGAACTGCTAAGTGGCTATTTTTGAAGCCGTCAATTTTAATGCAAATCAATTGTGATGCTAAAGAAGTTACTTGCCGTGTGAATGTGCGAAAATCTAGTCCAAATACGAAATATCTCATACAATTTTTAAAATTAGAAATTTGAGTTGTCATCTTTATAGCTTGAATTGGTTAGGCCATTTTTTGTGGCATGTTCACCCTCACTCGCATCTGGCATTTAGCAGATGCGGTCAAATTTAAGGAGGAAGCAGAAAAACATCATTCTGAAAGAAAAAAACTCCTAATGGATGATTGAGTAAGTGATGAAAGCTTGGAAGAAGGGGCACCGCAAGATTCGTGTTCAGTGGAGAAATTTTTTTAGAGAAGACTGGTTAAACTGAGTAAAAGCCAAGTTGATGATTTGATAGACAACTATGTAATTGAGTCTACTTGGCTTTCAAACACAGTTGAGAAACCTACCTTCATAAAATTGGTTCAAGGGTTAGGCCCATTTGCAACCGTAATGACACAAAAAGCGTTATATTCATATGTTGAATGGAAGTATATAACAATGAAAAGATTCTGGACTGAACTATATCGTGAAACTGTATCTTTGCACCACTGCTAACCTTTTCAGCACACATTACAAAAGCTGCATAGGTGTTACGATCCATTGGCTTGACACTGATTATGGAAAGATGTCGGCTGCAATTTCTTGCAGGTTTTTTATTGGAACCTATGATTTTTCTTCTGGTGCTTCCCATCTAAACATAATCAATGAAGACTTTATGTTATGCCAGAGAAAAATAGTCAAAACAGTTACGGATAATGGCAGCAACTTTGTTAAAACATTCAGGGAGTATGCTACCCCATCAATGACAGAGATAGAGTGAACTGCCAGTTTTTAGAGTTCCGGAAGATTTTAAGATGGGTTTTACTGCAATAGAGGCACTGTTACCATAGACTATTTTGGTCACATTTTCGAAAACAGCGTAAAGGAGATTGACGGGGAAACTTTTTATCTCCCAGATCATTTGAGATACTGCAGTCATACTCTGAACCTGGTTGCACAAAAATATAGCGAGCAAGCATTTGTTAATGCTTTATTTTAAAGACTTTATCAATCCTCCATGTCCAAGTGTCAAAGCATATGGAATGCAACAAAGCATAGAACAAAAGCTGCCAACGAGTTTTAGGAAATTACTGGTAGATGCTTAGTCATATCAAATGCTACACGGTTAAACTCTCTCTATGATGTAGTAAAGCGTATTGTAGACATATTTGATGCTGAAAAGTTACCCAGTGCCAGTGATGAACTGAAACTTTCAAAATTGATGCCAGTGGAGAGGGATCTGCTTAAGGAGTATGTGCTTATTACAGATCCATCATGCCAAGTCTTAAGTTTTTTGCAAGGCAACAAAAATTGCTGTCTTGGTGCTGATTCGCCAATAATTTATGGTTTGGAGGTTAAACTAAAAGGATTTAAGAATATTCGTTTTCTCAAGCATGCTTTTTCATTTTAGATGGTTTGCATTAACGTTTCTTGAATGTTTCCTCAGTAGAATTGGAAGAGAAAACCTTCAGTGAACTATTCATAGCTACTTGTTTTCACCCGATGCTTGTCTCCAGCGATAAGTTGGCTGAAGGTGCTGGAAAGTCTGTTACAAATGATACTAATAATTTTTTTTTCGTTTATGGAAGATGATGATACTGTGAGTGATCGAGATGTAAATATGGACACTAGTCTCAAAAGCTGAATTCTTTAAATTTCTTCAAGATATGAGGATCCTCAATTCTCTGAAAAACTGCCCGAAAGTTGGAAAACTGTAAGAAATTTAATACCCTCTCCGGTCATCTGCATTTATTGAACGCCTATTTTCCGCTGCAGAAGATGTATTGACCACAAAAAGAAACCGCTAAGAAGATGCTAATTTTATGAAGCTTTTCGTACTAAAAGTAACAAAAGATGTCATAACTCCTCATTAGAATATAGTTTTTTCAGATATATTTTCTGAAGTAGTGGGATATTAAACTGTGCTATTGATCATAGTGCTATGGCAAACGTTTAGACGAAGTTTTCTTAGTTAAAGTTCTGTCTTCATTGACAGCTTCTGGCACCAGATTCCGGATTCTGGACTAATGAAGACCAGTCATCTGTTGACGGATCTGTCTATCTGTCTAAAATGACCTGTCTTCATTGGTCCAGAAATCAGAATCTGTCAATGAAGACTGAACTTCAGTTTTTTAAGAAAATGTAACGCATTGTTCACATTCCTGGGATTAGCAATGTTACATTAATACATCCAAATGCAATAAAGCAGCCACATAAAGCTAAAATTTTGTTCATTTTGACTTCCATATCTTTCTTGGCGCGTCGACACCACCAATTAAGTATTCTTATTGGTCATGCAAGCGAGAAAATATAAACAAGCTTCATTTTCCTTCTTCCTCTTATCACGCCAACGTGAACAATGTTTAATGCGGCGTTCAGACGGGCTACAAAAGAAAATAAAATTCTGACAAAGGTAGAAAAGCCCATTTGAAAAAAATAATTCGAAATGCCATACTTATTACGTCACATGTCATGTTCACCCAATGAAGCCGCTATGATAGTTTATAGGCTACTGGTATAATTCCTGAAAAGTTTATTTTTATTATAATGAATGAGAACCTGATTTTTTCCGTTTTTTTGCTAAAATAGTTCTAATATGGTTTAAGCTGAGTTGTTCTGGGTGGTAATCAAGGCCGTATCCAAGACTCTCGTTTGGGAGGGGTTTTACTGAAAAAAATTGTTCGGGGCGGGGGGCTACCAAAAAATCCTCCCATGAACTTTTTCTATTTGCCTCTTTTTGATGATTTTGAAAGTTAGTGAACCATTTCGAGGGGGGGGGGTAAACCTAGTAACCCCCTTTGGATACAGCCCTGGTGGTACTAGTATGGAGTTCATTTTCACTTCTTCAGTATATTCTTTATCATACGAAAAACGCCTTCAAGTACAATTTTCTTTGAGTACATAGTACGTGTATGCTTGATTATAATTTTGGTTGAGTACTCGGTGTTTATACTTTTAGAGTACTGGACCCAACACTGACCAGATATTCAATTATATTTTTAAACTAAATCTAGCTTAGAGAGTTTTTTTTGTGCCACAGACTATGTCTGCAGCTGCAGGCAGTAACGTTCCCAACAACGTGACGTTGTAGCCATGTTGACTTTTGGAGAAAGTGATTTTGCTGAAGTTAAAGAATCAGCAAGCGATGTTTTCTCAAGGGATATTTTCTTATGATAGTTACAGTGCTGTGAGTTAGAAACCAGCTTCGTGAATACTCTCACTGCTAAGTCAATTAAATAAAAGAAAAACTAGTTTTTTTAGCTGAAAGTAAGGAGCGACATTAAAACTTAAAACAAACAGAAATTACTCCGTATATGAAATAGGTTGTCCCCTCCGCAATCCCTCGCTCTTTACGCTAAAGCTTTTAATTGTTTTAAAAAGTAGAATTGTGGCAAAGAGTCAAACTTTAGCGTAAAGAACGAGGGATTGCGGAGGGGACAACCCATTTCATATACGGAGTAATTTCTGTTCGTTTTAAGTTTTAATGTCGTTCCTTACTTTCAGCTAAAAAAATTGATTTTTTTATATTTAATTTCTGAACGTTTTTGAATAAATGCATGTTTGGTTTTGGCTCTCCGCACATAAATTATTAAAATGAAATTTGTATATTAATTCTTTTTTTGGTTAAATGGCTTTCTCTTAGTTTTGATCAGACCATTTTGAGAAATAAGGGGTAGAGAAGGAGGCCTAGTTGCCCTCCAATTTTTCGGTTACTTAAAAAGGCAACTATAAATTTTAATTTTTAACGAACGTTTTTATTAGTAAAAAATATGCGTAACTTAAGAATTAACTTACGTAACAAACTTTCATAATCTTATATTTTTATTATGTATACGAGGGGGTTTGTACCCTCGTTAATACCTCGCTCTTTACAGTAAATCGTAAGTTTTGTCCCAACTCTTTAAGAATGACCCCTGAATCAGAAAGGCCGTGGAATAAATAGTTGAAATTACTACAAATACTTTAGTATAAAGAGCGAGGTATTTATCTCCTCCTAAATACCTCGCTCTTTATGCTAAAGTATGTTTAGAACTCCTCATATGCGTAATAATCTCTGTTCGTTTTAAGTTTCAATGCTACTCCTTCCTTTAATTTGAAAAAACGTTTTCATGTTTATTTTTCATTGTTTTCATATAGTAATGCTAGAAAATCCTGCGCCCTTTTCATTGAACTTTTCTTCCCCTATGACAGATTCCTCCAAGGAAAGATCCTCCAACATAGCCCCCTCCCCTCAGCCCCACCCCCAAACAAAATATAATCTCCCTGAAAACGTCTGTACACTTCCCAATAACCATTACTATATGTAAACACTGGTCAAAGTTTGTAACTTGCAGCCCCTCCCCCAGGGATTGTGGGGGAGTAAGTCACCCCCAAAGACATAGTTATTATGGTTTTCGACTATGCTGAACAAAATGGCTATCTCAAAATTTTGATCCGTTGACTTTGGGAAAAAATGAGCGTGGGAGGGGGCCTAGATGCCCTCCAATTTTTTTCGGTCACTTAAAAAGGGCACTAGAACTTTTCATTTCCGTTAGAATGAGCCCTCTTGCGACATTCTAGGACCACTTAGTCGATACGATGACCCCTGGGAAAAAGAAAAACAAAACAAAAAACAAACAAACAAATAAACACGCACCCATGATTTGTCTTCTGGCAAAAAATATAAAATTCCACATTTTTGTAGATAGGAGCTTAAAACTTCTACAGTAGGGTTCTCTGATACGCTGAATCTGATCGTGTCATTTTCGTTAAGATTCTACGACTTTTAGGGGATGTTTCCCCCTATTTTCTTAAATAAGGCAAATTTTCTCAGGCTCGTAACTTTTGATGGGTAAGACTAAACTTGATGAAACTTATATATTTAAAATCAGCATTAAAATGCAAATGCTTTTCATGTAGCTATTGATATCAAAATTTAATTTTTTAGAGTTTTGGTTACTATTGAGCCGGGTCGCTCCTTACTACAGTTCATTACCACAAACTGTTTGATCTCTGCGTTAGATATTGCTTCGCTGCAGTTTCTCAATACTGGCTGACTAGCTAGTACAGCAGTGCATTATAAGAAAGCTTACATTGGTACAACCATATTACTCACAAAAATCTTTTGAGAAGATTAAATATAAAAAACTAGTTTTTTAACTGAAAGTAAGGAGCGACATTAAAACTTAAAATGAACAGAAATTACTCCGTGCATGAAAGGGGCTGTTCCCTACTCAACGCCCCGCTCTTTACGCTAAAGTTTGAATCTTTATCTCAATTTTATTTTATTAAACAGTAAAAAACTTTAGTGTAAAGAGCGGGGCGTTGAGAAGGGAACAGCCCCTTTCATACACGGAGTAATTTCTGTTCGTTTCAAGTTTTGATGTCGCTCCTTACTTTCAGTTAAAAAAACTAGTTTTTTTTATATTTGATTTAGGAACAATTTGAATTAATGCATGTCTGATTTTGGCTCTCCGAACATAAATAATTAAAACAAAATTTGCATATTATTTCTTTTTTCTTGCCTAAATGGCTTTCTCTTAGTTTTGATCAGACAATTTTAAGAAAAAAGGGTGGCTGAAGAGGTCTAGTAGCCATCTAATTTTTCGGTTACTTAAAAAGGCAACTAGAACTTTCAATTTTTAACGAACGTTTTTATTAGTAAAAAATATGCGTAACTTAAGAATTAACTTACGTAACGAACTTCGATATTCGTATATCTTTATTATGTATATGAAGGGTTTTTCCCTCGTTAATACCTCACTCTTTACACTAAAGCTTAAATTTTGTCCCAATTCCTTAAAAATGACCCCTGAATCACAAAGGCCGTAGAATAAATAGATGGAATTACTAAAAATACTTTAGCGTGAAAAGCGAAGTATTTAGGAGGAAAAGAACTCCTCATATACGTAATAATCTCTGTTTGTCTTAAGTTTTAACGCTGCTCCTTACTTTCAGTCGAAAAAACTTTTTCATATTTATTTTTTCATTGTTTTTTATAACAATGCTAGAAAATCCTGCACCCCCTTCATTGAATTTATCTTCCCCAATGACAAATCCCTCCAAGGAAAGATCCTCCCATGTAGCCTCGTCCCATCGGCCCCCCACCCAAACCAAAAAAAACCTTAAAACGTCTGTACACTTTCCAATAACTATTACTGTATGTAAACACTGGTCAAAGTTTGTAACTTGCAGCCCCTCCTCCAGGGATAGAGGCTTAATGCTAGTCGGGATTTAAAATAAGAGCTATGAGTCACGAGGTACTTCTAAATATCAAAATTCATTAAGATCCGATCACCCACTCGTAAGCTAAAAATACCTAATTTTTTCTAATTTTTCCTCTCCCATCAGCCCCCCAGATAGTCGAATCGGGAAAGACGACTTTCAATTTTCATCGTTTTAGCACGATTCAGTCGCTGTTCAGTCTCTGACCTGTTAAGACCAATTCATTCTCTTAAAAGGATTAATAACCAGTTTTTGAACAAGCGTGGAAAAAGGATTATATTCTGAATCAATTAGAGACTAAATTTATTCTGTTGTAACAAAATATTACCTGTATGGACTCATTTATTTGCCAAGATTGATTGGAAGATTAAAAATTGTAGTGAATTTTCTATGACAAATTGAAAAAAAGGAAAAGAAAAATTGAAGCTTTTATAATAGTAGTGCTCGACTGAGATTGATTAAAGCTGTTTGCCATGGTTATGTTTAAAGCTAAGATAAAGCTTTTTAAGGTAGGCGATTTGCAATTTTTGGTTCCCCTTCTAATCCTTTTTGGTACTGTATTTAGTGTTAATAATGGCTGGAAAAAGGAAGAAGGTCAAACGGGGAGAAAAAGCTATGGCGATTATATCGGCATCGGATAATTCAATGTTGAATGACTCCAGCTCGCCCGATTCAAGAGGAGTAGAAAATATTTCACTGAGGTCGTTAGCTAATAATATTAGCACAATTTTGGCCACAATTCAGTCAAATACTGAAGGTCTGAATGATTTATGATTTATCTGGATCAGTTAGGTCCATTGATTCTTGATTATCACACCTTGAGAATTCTGTTGCTAGCTCCCAAAAGGAAGTCTCCGAATTAACGCGATTCTCCTAGGTTGAAAGCGAATTCTATTTCCTATAGCATTGAGATACGTACCGAGATTTCCTCCTTTCTCATTGGCTTAATTGCTCCTTGAGGGGTGTACCAGAATATCTAAAGACTGTTGACTTCCTTCTACATTACGACCAGATTTAAAGGGAATTTAGCTTTTTCACATGTCTAATTGGTAACAGCTGACCATTGGAATTTGGTTGGTTACAAGTCAGATAACAGTTTAGCATTTGAATTTTCATATTGGGCAGAAAAAAACAAGAACAAATAAGGGATGGGAAAACCTGAGACATTGGTAAGTTCTATCTCAACGTTATAGTGGAGTATAATACTTTTATTCATTTACAAGTTCATTTGCAAACAGTTCGTGGTAACGAACTGTAGTAAGGAGCGACCCGGCTCAATAGTAACCAAAACTCTAAAAAGCGGAGTTTTGATACAAATAGTTACATCAAAAGAATTGCATTTTAATGCTAATTTTAAATATATAAATTATATAGGAGCGACCCGGCTCAATTGTATCCGAAACTCTAAAAAATTGAATTTTGATATCAATAGCTACATCAAAAGAATTATTTGTATTCTGATAATTATATAAATTTCATCAAGTTTAGTCTTATCGGTCAAAAGTTACGAGTCTGAGAAAATCTGCCTTTTTTAGAAAATAGAGGGAAATACCCTCTAAAAGTCATAGAATCTTAACAAAATCATCTATCAGATTCAGCGTATCCGAGAACCCTACTGTAGAAGTTTCAAGCCCCTATCATAAAAAATGAAATTTTGTATTTTTTGCCAGAAAAACAGATAACGGATGTGTGTTTATTTGTTTTTTGTTGTTTTTATGGCACTTGGTATTAACCAAGTGTAGTATAGCAACCGCAAATTCTGTAGGTTTGTCGGTCCCGGTTTTGCTACTTTAGGCACTTCCAGGTAAGATAGGACGATGAAATTTCGCAGGCCTATCAGGGACCGGACCAGATTAAATTAAAAATAGTCGTTTTCACAATTTGACCCTCTGGGGGGAGTGGGGGGTCGGTTAATTCGGAAAAAATAGAAAAAATGAAGTATTTTTAACTTACGGACTGGTGATGGGGTCTTAATTAAATTTGATTTTTGGAAGGATATCGTGTCTCAAGAGCTCTTATTTTAAATCCCGACTGGATCCGGTGACATTGGGGGGAGTACGGGCGGGGCCCTAAAATCTTGAAAAACGCTTAGATCGTGATAAAACTTGGTAGCAAAAATAATCATAAGTTCTAGATACGTGACTGAAATAACTGGAACAGATTCGCTCTCTTTGGGGGAGTTGGGGGGAGGGTTAATTTGAAAAATTAAAAAAACTGAGGTATTTAACTTACGAAGGAGTGATCGGATCTTAATGAAATTTGATATTTAGAAGGATATCGTGTCTCAGAGTTCTTATCTTAAATCCCGACCGGATCCAGTGAAGGGGAAGTTGGAGGGGGGAGGGGGGTGGAATCTAAAATCTTGGAAAATTCTTAGAGTGGAGGGATCGGGATGAAACTTGGTGGGAAAAATAAGCACAAGTCCTAGACATAACCGGAGTGATATAACCGGAACGGATCTGATTGCTTTGGGGGAGTTGGGGGAAGGGTTGATTCTAAAAAATTAGAAAAAAATGAGGTATTTTTGACTCACGAAAGAGTGATTTTATCTTAATGAAATTCCGTATTTAGAAGGAACTGGAAACTCAGATCTCTTATGTTAAATCCCGACCAGATCCAATGTCATTAGGGTGGGGTAGGGGAGGACCGGAAATTTTGGAAAACGCTTAAAGCGGAGAGATCAGGATGAAACTTGGTGGAAATACTAAGCACAAGTCCAAGATAGGTGACTGACATAATCGGACCGGATCCGCTCTCTTTGGTGGAGTTGGGGGGGGGGGGAGTAATTCTGGAAAATTAGAAAAAATGAGGTATTTGTAACTTACGAACGGGTGATCCAATCTTAATGAAATTTGATATCTAGAAGGATCTTGTGCTTTAGAATTCTCAATTTGAATCTCGACCAGATCTGGTGACAGTGAAGGGAGTTGGAGGGGAAAACCGAAATTCTTGGAAAACGTGAAAAATCGAGTTATCTTATGAATGGGTGATCGGATCTTAATGAAACTTGATATATAGAAGAATCTTATGTCTCAGATGCTCCATTTTCAATTCGAATCGAATCCAAGGACATAAAGGGTTGGAGGGGGGAAACAGAAATCTTGGAAACCGGAAATCTTGGAAAACGCTTGGAGTGGAGAGATCGGGATGAAACTTAATGGGAAGAATAAGCACAAGTTATAAAGAGGAAATTGACATAATTGGTACGGATACGTTCTCTTTGGGGGAGCTTGGGGTTGTTAATTTGGAAAAATTAGAAAAATTGAGGCATTTTTAACTTAAGAATGGGTGACCGGATCTTAATGAAATTTGATAATTAGAAGAAACTCATCTCTCAGAGCTCTTCTATCAAATCCCCACCAGATCTGTTGACATTGGGGGGAGCTGGAGGGGAAAACCGGAAATCTTGGAAAACATTTTGTAGGCCTACAATCGGTGTTTCTTTACTTTTAAAAGCCAATAATGATTAAAATAATGTGTTTTTCAGAATAATCTTCTTTTTTAAAAATAATGTTCATACATTTTATAGGTCTGCAATCGGTGTTTCTTTACTTTTAAGGCCAATAATGTTTAAAATAATGTGATTTTAAGAAGGATGTTCTTTTTAAAAATAATGTTCATATATTTTATAGGCCTACAATCGTTGTTTCTTTACTTTTAAAGGCCAATAATGTTATAAAATAATGTTCTTTAAGAATAATGTTTTTTTTAAATAATTTTCATACATTTTATAGGTCCACAATCAATGTTTCTTTAATTTTAAAGGCCAATAATGTTTAAAATAATGTGTTTTTAAGAATAATGTTCTTTATAAAATAAAGTTCATACATTTTATAGGCCTACAATCAGTGTTTCTTTACTTTTAAAGGGCAAAAATGTTTAAAATAATGTTTTTAAAAATATTGTTCTTTTTAGAAATAATGTTCATACATTTTATAGGCCTACAATCGGTGTTTCTTTACTTTTAATGGTCAATAATGTTTAAAATAATGTGTTTTTGAAAATAATAATCTTTTTAAAAATAATGTTCATACATTTTATGGGCCTACAATCGGTGTTTCTTTACTTTTAAAGCCAAACTGTTATCTGCTTTGTAACAGCTTTGTAAACTAACAAATTCCAATTCGTATGAAGTGTTAAAAACGATATTGCCTCAAGGTATTGTTATCAATTATACATGCTTTCAACTTCCTTTTAAATCTGGTCGTAATGCTAGGGGGAAGTCAACAGTCTTAATGATATTCTGGCAAACCCATTAATATAATGGGGCAAATCCATTATTAATGGGATAATGGGATAATTAATAAATAATGGGGCAAACCCATTATTAAGAATTATTGCTAAAATCACGTCTTATAACTACAAACTTAAGAATCTTTGGGATTATTTATCCGTATAAGATCTACAAAATTACACAAAAATCAAGGCTGTATGATTAATACAACCCTTTAAAATAGTGAAGGAAGAATATCTTAAATAGCCGATTTTAAAGGAAACTGATGATAATAATAAAAAAAAGAATTCACGGCCAAAAATTTTGGAATCTTGTGGCAAATCGAGAGGCTACTTCCCAATTCTCTAGGTCTTCTAAAAGTAGTTTTATTACTACTTTAAAAAATTAGAGGTGTCCCCGCTAATTAATTTTTTATGAAGCTCTAAAGAAGAAAAAAATGAAAATTAGTTCGGACTAATCTTGTTAAAGCTTTCAATGAAGCGACAGTAATTTTTTCATCAAAGAATCTGCTCGTGTCTGTTGTTAATACGCATTTCACTGCTATAGGAAAATAGCATTGGCTTCAAACCTGGGAGAATGACCTTAAAACCTAGAATAGCTACTGTTGAAAGTGAGTCAAAAATGATAAAAAGTAATTTATCTCTATTAGCGGAAGAAAATGCTCGTTTAACATCTGAGTTATTTTTATTGAAAGGGAGAACAATGAGAATAGAAAGCAGAGATACTGAAAAAAAATTTATTGCTTTGGAATGTCCCAGTTAATGATGAAGAATCAGCTATTCAATGGTAGACATTAACCGTGAAAAACAATTTATCAAAGTGGAAGTTGCAAGAAAAGAAGCCCGAATTCTTATATTGAAAAACGCTAGGAGGTTGAAAAACAAGTCAATTTTAGAGCATTCTAATATCTCTGTGACGGATGATGCCCCGCAATCGGTCCGAGAAGTTTGAAGGAAATTATTTGCTGTGAGGATAAAATTACTTAACAGTGGAGTTAATCGTGGGGATGTTTGGTTGAATAAATCGATCCCACCACTTTTGTGTATACGCCAGTGTCCAAACATTGAGCCTCTAAAAGTGATTAAATAAAAAAAACAAGTTTTTTTAAATGAAAGTAAGGAGCGACATTAAAACTTAACATGAACAGAAATTACTCCGTATATGAAAGGGGCTTTTCTTCCTCAACGCCTCCCTCTGTACGCTAAAGTTTGACTCTTTCTCTTAGCTCTACTTTTTTAAAAAGGAAAAAACTTTAGCGTAAAGAGCGGGGCGTTGAGGAAGAAAGGCCCCTTTCATATACGGAGTAATTTCTGTTCGTTTTAAGTTTTAATGTCGCTCCTTACTTTCATTTAAAAAAACTTGTTTTTTTATTTAATTTCTGGACGTTTTTTAATTCATGCATCTTTTGATCTTGGCTCTCCGCACATAAATAATTAAAACGAAATTTGCATATCAATTTTCTTTTTGTCTAAATGGCTTTCTCGTAGTTTTAATCGGAAGATTTTGAGAAAAAAGGAGAGGGAGGAAGCCTAGCTGCCCTCTAATTTTTTGATTACTTAAAAAGGCAACTATAACTTTTAATTGTTTTACGAACATTTTCATTAGTAAAAAATATTCGTAATTTACGAATTAACTTACGTAGCGAACTTCTATGTTCGTATATTTTTATTGTGTATATGAGGGAGTTCACCTCTCGTCGATACCTCGCTCTTTACACTAAAGCTTAAATTCTATCCCAATTCCTTAAGAATGACCCTTGAATCACAAAGGCCGTAGAATAAATAGCTGAAATTACTAAAGATACTTTCGCGTAAAGAGCGAGGTATTACGAGGAGGTAAATCCCTCATATGCGCAATAATTTCTCCTCGTTTTAAGTTTTAATGCTGCTCCTCACTTTCAGTAGAAAAAACTTCTCATATTTTATTTTTATTTTATTTTTTCCTTGTTTTTTTAAATAATGCAAAAAATCCTACGCCCCCTTCATTGAACTCTCCCTCCTAAACCAAAAAAAATCCCCCTGAAAACGTCCGTACATTTCCCAGTAACCATTACTATATGTAAACACAGGTCAAAGTTTGTAACTTGCAACCCCTCTCAGGGAGACTGCGGGGTAGTAATTCGTCCCCAAAGACATAGTTATTAGGTTTTTTGACTATGGTGAATAAAATGGCTATCTCAGAATTTTGATCCAGCGACTTTTGGGAAAAAATGAGCGTGGGAGGGGGCCTAGGTGCCCTTTAATTTTTTTGGTCACTTAAAAAGGTCACTAGAACTTTTAATTTCCGTTAGAATGAGCCCTCCCGCGAAATTCTAGGACGACTGGGTCGATACGATCAACCCTGGGAAAAAAAACAAATAAACACGCATCCGTGATTTGTCTTCTGGCAAAAAATGCAAAATTCCACATTTTTGTAGATAGGAGCTTCAAACTTCTACAATAGAGTTCTCTGATACGCTGAATCTGATAGTGTGATTTTCGTTCAGATTGTAGGACTTTTAGGGGGTGTTTTCTCCTATTTTCTAAAATGAGGCAAATTTTCTCAGGCTCGTAACTTTTTATAAGTCAGACTAATCTCGATGAAAGTTATATATTTGAAATCAGCATTAAAATGCAATTTTTTTGATGTGGCTATTGGTATCAAAATTCCATTTTTTAGAGTTTTGGTTACTATTGAGCCGGGTCGCTCCTTACTACGGTTCGTTACCACGAACTGTTTGACTGTTGACAAAGTAAATAAGGATTTTATGGATTCTGTTTTGGCGCATATCCCTTATAGAGTTGATATTCATAGGGGTGGATTTGGAAGTTCTATGGAAAAGTGAATTTTTTTCCTTTTTTCAGTTATTTTATGTATTTGATGTTTGAAGATTGGGTTGGACGCGCGAAGGGATAATTTGAATGAAATGAAGGGTAGTAACAAAATTACGAGTGAAGAAAGTTTTTTGTGTGATTTTTTCTTTTTTGATCATTTAGTTGTAGTTGGGAGAGTTTGCTTGGTTGTTGCATTTCGGTACTTACAATGTCTATGGATTCCCGTGTTTTTTCTTTCGTATTTCATGTTGAATTATCTGTGAGTTTTAATGCTTTCATTTTTCAACGGGAGAGGCATGGGGGGTACTCTTTGGCGTGAGTCCAATGCACGATAATGGTTAATCAAGTTCATGGGATCCCTGCATCTAGGCTGGAAGAATTTGAAAGAAAATCAGCCCTCTTTAGTAATGTATTCCAAACGCCCCTAGCCCATGATAATAATCAAATTTTAAACTCTATTTTTAGTCCCCCCAAATAAATATTTGTTTTCTCATGAAATAGCTCATAAAAACCAAAATATGAGGAGAATATCTTTTTGGAACTGTCGTGGTTGGAGGAGTGGGCAAGGTGCGACTGAAAATTTTTTATTTGAATCGGGCACGGATATTCTTGGGGTTTGTGAAACATTTTTAGATGAAAACTCGGCAAATAAAATTAATATTAGTGATTTCCAATTCTTTCACGTAAGCAGAAATAAAAAAAAGCAAGGTGGTTTAGCAATACTAGTTAAAAATTATATTCCGGCGCGACTGAAAGAAGAATTTCTATATCTGAATACTGAGATGGTTTTTGAAAGCTGCATTGTTGAATGTTTTTTTTTTACCAAATAATGAAAAAAACGTAGTTGCTGTAATTTATCGTCCTCCCTCATTTAGCATGGCAGACTTTATTGACAAATTTTAAAATGTGTTAAGCGTGATATCAAATCTTCGAATGCCATTTTTTATCCTTGAGGACTTCAATATTGACTTAATGGGATGCCTCTCATCAAGCCTGCAAAGGATTGACCGACATGTCCTTCAGTTCTTAGCATGTAACCTTACACATGGTATGAGCCCAGTATGTTTTATTCCGATACGAATTACAAATTCATCTTTTTCACTGATTGATAACATTTTTGCACCTTATCCATGTGAGGCTACATTCGTGGTTATGGAAGATACGTCTGATCATTGTATTTTAATGTCTGACTTCAGAGCGCAAAAGATAGCCAATAAAGAAAACCCTATGAAAAGGAGAAATTTTTCAAAAATAAATATGAATCAACTGAAATCTAGTCTTAGCGATATAGATTAGAGTGAAGTTACTAACGAGAATGATTCAAATACATCCTTGGATGTATTTCATCGAATTCTGAACGAAAAACCGAATTTTCATTGCCCATTTAGAGCTACATACCGGAAAAGAAGCTCACCCAAAAAACCTTGGATAAGTTTATAGCTTTTAAAATCTATCAAGGAAAAAAATCGGCTCTGTAAGATAAAAATGAAATACCCATCAGCTCATAATGTACAGCGATTCAAAAATTATAAAAAATTGCTGGTTAAAATTCTTAGAACAAGTGAACAAATTTATTATGAAAATTCATTGAAAAAATCGGATTCACCTCGGACTACATGGAAATTAATCAAGGAAAAAATTGGAAACAATACTGACATCACAAACTGAAGTGATCATAAATGAAAGTGGTATTAAATTGAAGGGGAAGGATGTTGTTGCAGATTATTTTTGTAATTACTTTTCCCATTTTAGTGCTACTGCTGATCTGGAATCCCCTGAATCTTTATTTGGTTCATATAAAGATTATCTACCGTCATCCGAAAATTCTAGTATGTTCCTGGCCCCTGTTACTTTCGGTGAATTCCAGAAAGTAATTACGAATTTAAAACGTGGTAATTCCCTAGGTCTAGATGGGCTCTCCACAAATATTCTGAACGAACTTGATTGTGTAATCCATGTCCCATTGCGTCATATTTTAGATGCATCTATCATCAGGGATCTTTCCAGAAGTATGGAAATCTGCACGAGTTATTCCAATTCATAAGAAAGGTGATAAGACAGATGTAGGCAACTATCGCCCAATAGCTATTCTTTCTCCAATATCTAAGGTTCTAGAAAAAAAATATTCAAAAAAGAATTGTATCCTATTTTAATAAAAGGAATTTATTTACTAAAAATCAGTTTGGATTCAGGTCGGGTCATTCCACTGAACAAGCTATTGCTGCGCTAATCTTAGAGATTAATGATTCACTAAGTGACCATAATCATGTGTCTGTTCTCTTCTATGATATAAAAAAGGCATTTGATACGCTACACCATGAAATCTTAAGCATTTGATAACACAGGTATTAGAGGTAAAGACCTAGATCTAATGAAATCTTACCAGCATGATTGAAAAATTCAGATAGAAATAAATGGACATCTATCAAGCCATATCGTTATTGATGATGTTGGAGTCCCCCAGGTATCAGTATTGGGGCCATTACTATTTTTGATCTATATTAATGACCTCCCAAGGTGTTTACCCCAAGATAATAGCTTAGCAGTAATTTTTGCAGATGATACGGTTGTGACAGTAAAAACTAAAACCCCATCTTTGTTGGTTGATAAAATGGTGACAGCACTGAAATCTTTGAATAAATGGTTTGCGTGTAACTCCCTAGCTAAGAACTTTTCTAAAACTGAATTCATGGTTGTTGGGTGGTCACAGCTTGCGATAAATAAAATTACCATAGATGAGTTAATTGTAAATGAAAGTAAGATAAAAAGAGTACATTCATTTCGTTACTTTGGGATTATTCTCGATGAGCTTTTATCTTTCCGTAAGCATTCTGATGATTTGAGACTGAAACTTGCCCCCATCACTTAGGTTGTCTTCATAGATTGAAGACAACCTAATCCTTAACACCATCCTTAAAATTTTATACCCTTCTCTAATTGAATCATATCTTAGTTAAATAAAAAAAAAACAAGTTTTTTCAACTGAAAGTAAGGAGCGACATTAAAACTTAAAACGAACAGAAATTACTTCGTATATGAAAGGGGCTGCTTCCTCATCAACGCCCCACTCTTTACGCTAAAGTTTGACTCTTTCTCTCAACTCTTCTTTTTAAAACAGTAAAAAACTTTAGTGTAAAGAGCGGGGCGTTGATGAGGAAGCAGCTCCTTTCATATACGAAGTAATTTCTGTTCGTTTTAAGTTTTAATGTCGCTCCTTACTTTCAGTTGAAAAAACTTGTTTTTTTTATTTAATTTCTGAACGTTTTTGAATCAATGCATGTTTTGATTTTGGCTCTCCGCAGAGGAATTATTAAAACGAAATTTGCATATTTATTTATTTTTTTGGCTAAATGGCTTTCTCATAATTTTGATCGAATAATTTTGAGACAAAAAGAGCGGGGGAGGAAGCCTAGTTACCCTCCAATTTTTTGGTTAATTAAAAAGGCAACTAGAACTTTTAATTTTTTACGAATCTTTTTATTAGTAAAGATATACGTAACTTATAAATTAGCTTACGTAAAGAATTTTTTATTCTCGTTTTTATTACACATATGAGAGGGTTCGGTTCGCCCCCTCATCAGTACCTCTCTCTTTACACTAAATCTTAAATTTTGTCCCAACTCGTTAAGAATGACCCCTGAATCTCAAAAACCGTAGAATAAATAGTTGACATTACTAAAAATACTTTAGCGTAAAGAGCGAGGTATTAGGAGGTGAGCCCCTCATTTGGGTAATAATTTTTGTTCGTTTTAAGTTTTAATGCTGCTCCTTACTTCCAGCTGAAAAAAACTTTTTCATATTTATTTTTTCTTTGTTTTTTGTTTGTTTAAACAATGCTAGTAAATCCTGCCCTCCCTTCATGGAAATTTTCTTCCCCCATGACAAATTCCTCGATGGAAAGTTCCCCCAGTATATCCTCCTCTTCTCAACCCCTCCCCCCAACCAAAACATCCTCCTGAAAACGCCTGTACACTTCCCAATAACCATTACTATATGTAAGCACTGGTCAAAGTTTGTAACTTATAGCCCCTCCCACGGGGACTGGGGAGGAGTAAGTCGTCTCCAAAGACATGGTTATAAGGTTTTTCGACTACGCTGAATAAAATGGCTATCTCAGAATTTTGATCCGTTGACTTTGGGAAAATAATTAGCGTGGGAGGGGGCCTAGGTGCCCTCTAATTTTTTTGGTCACTTAAAAAGGGCACTAGAACTTTTCATTTCCGTTAGAATGAGCCCTCTCACAACATTCTAGGAAAACTGAGTCGATACGATCACCCCTGGGAAAAAACAAAACAAAAAACAAACAAATAAACACGCATCCGTGATCTGCCTTCTGGCAAAAAATACAAAATTCCACATTTTTGTAGATAGGAGCTTGAAACTTCTAAAGTAGGGTTCTCTGATACGCTGAATCTGATGGTGTAATTTTCGTTAAGATTCTGACTTTTAGGGGGTGTTTCTCCCTATTTTCTAAAACAACGCAAATTTTCTCAGGCTCGTAATTTTTGATGCGTAAGACTAAACTTGATGAAACTTATATATTTAAAATCAGCATTAAAATGCAATTCTTTTGATGTAGCTATTGGTATCAAAATCCCATTTTTTAGAGTTTTGGTTTCTATTGAGCCGGGTCGCTCCTTACTACAGCTCGTTACCACGAACTGTTTGATTATTGCCCCGTAGTTTATCTCAACACATTTATGGTCCATCTGCAGCCTCTTCAGATAATTCAAAATAAGGCAATTAGAATTCTGGGTGTTTTTGTTCATCACCCTGCGAGACTTAAAAATCTGCCAGAAACCCAAACTTTATTTATTTTTCTCAATACACTTAATCTCAAACAATTGAAGGACGTGCATACAGCAATGTGGTATTATGATATCCAATCCTCAGCAAATTATTTCCATGATTTGGGTATAATTGGAACTCCCACTTCTCCTGCCCACTGAATCCGCTCCGAGAAGTATCGCCTTCCGCCAATCAAATCAGAAAGAGCTAGATTCTCAATCAGATACCAGATTCCTCATATTGTAAATAAACTTAACTTAGCAGAAATGTCCCGAAGTTTCAGAAGTCGATTTTCTTTGAAAAAACATATTTCAAAAATAATTCTTTGCCTGGATGTCGCGATTGATTAATAACATGTTTTAGTATGTATTTTGCTGTGGTGTTCTTACGCTGGGATGGCCTTCTCTATGATCTCCTACCTTGTATGCTTTTTTGTCTTAGTTTCTTTTCTCTTTTTGTAATTCTTAGTATGACGAGACGCTGTGTTTTTTTCTATGCATTTGTACTGCCCTAGCCTTACGAGCTCTGCTCTCTGTTGGGGCATAATATTATTTTTGTATATTTTAATTTGAATTAATAAATATTGATTGATTGATAGCACGTCCAGAAGCACCAAACTCGCCAAAGCACTGGAACCTCCCTCCTAACTTTTCCGAAGAGAGCGGATCCAGTCCGGTTACGTCAATCACGTACGTAGGATATTTGCTTATTCTGCCCACCAAGTTTCATCCCGATCTCTCAACTCTAAGCGTTTTCCAAGATTTCCGGTTCCCTTCTCCAACTCTCCCAATGTCACCAGATCTGGTAATGATTTAAAATAAGAGCTCTGAGACATGAGTTCCTTCTAAATATCAAATTTCATTAAGATCCGATCACCCGTTCTTAAGTTAGAAATACCTCAATTTTTCTAATTTTTCCGAATTAACACCCCCCCAACTTCCCCAAAGAGCAGATTTGTTCCAATTATGTCAATCACGTATGTTGAATTTGTGCTTATTCTTCCCATCAAGTTTCATCCCGATCTCTCCCCTCTAAGCGTTTTCCAAGATTTCCGGTTTCCAAGATTTCTGTTTCCCCCTCCAACCCCTTATATCCCCGAATCCAATTCGAATTGAAAATAGAGCATCTGAGACATAAAATTATTCTATATATCAAGTTTCGTTAAGATCCGATAACCCATTCGTAAGATAAAGGTACCTCAATTTTCACGTTTTCCAAGAGTTCCAGTTTCCCCTCCAACTCCCCCCAATGTCACTGGATCTGGTCTGGATTTAGAATAAGAGCTTTGAAGCACAAGATCCTTCTAAATATCAAGTTTTATTAAGATCTGATCGCCCGTTTGTAAGTTAGAAACACCTCATTTTTTCTAATTTTTCAGAATTACCCCTCCCTCCAACTCCACCAAAGATAACAGATCCGTTCCAGTTATATCAATCACGTATCTAGGACTTTTGCTTATTTTCCCCACCAAGTTTCATTCCGATCCCTCCATTCTAAGCGTTTTCCAAGATTTTAGGTTTCCCCCTCCAACTCCCCTCTATGTCACCGGATCCGGTCGGAATTTAAAGTAAGAGCTGTGAGGCACGATATTATTCTAAATATTGAATTTCGTTAAGATCCAATCATCTTTTTGTGAGTTAAAAATACCTCATTTTTTTCTAATTTTTCCAAATTGTCCCCCCACTCCCCTCCCCTGATGGTCGAACGAAGGAAACGACTATTACTAATTTAATCTGGTCTGGTCCCTGACACGCCTGCAAAATTTCATCGTCCTAGCTTATCTGGAAGTGCCTAAACCTGCAAAACCGGGACAGACAAACAGACGGACAGACAGACAGAGACAGACCGACAGAATTTACCATCGCTATATGTCACTTTGTTAATACCAAACGCCATAAAAGTAAGCGTGAGAGAGGGCATGGGTGCCTAGTGACTTACCTTTTTATTGAAGTAAAATAACTAAATAACTAAACTCAATTACTAAACTTCAATAACTTTTTTTAACAGCGTTAAGCTTTACCGTTCTTAGAGTTATTGCATTAAACAAATGTCAGTGCAAGTGTTGTGATAATACCAATACATTTTTTGAAATATTTTGGTGAGCTTCAATTTTAGGCCCGCCTCATAAACTCAATAATTTATGTTGTTAAGTCAAACTAGTTATCTTTTTTTTTATCTTACTTTGTTTTAAAGAAGACATTACAAAGTTGTTCAATTTAAATTGTAGTTGCCTTATTTCCCTTTTTTCCTCTTACTTGATTAGGAATTGAAGCTGTTAACGTAAAAAACTATTTTTGCCATAATTTGGATGCCTGACAAGTGTATCTGCTACTGACTGGAGCAAGTTGCAGTAAAAAAAAAGAAAAAAGTTGTTTCCAGTTTTTTCTGCTCTATTGTATCATATTGTGCAATACACCACCTCTTTAATCACGGCAGCCGATTAGACCCATGCTACTATGAATATCATAGCTGAACATTTTGAATCATAGCTTAAACTAGTGTGTCTTAGACCATTGTCAATAAAAGAATTTCTCAGATGGTTTTTAGAATTTGCGCAGGAAAAGTTATGACATTCACCATAACACGAAGTCGATTATTACTTAATTAACCTTATTTCAGTTTTGATAAGGGATTCTTCTCCACAAAACTGTAAAGCAGACAACACGAAAATACTATTTTCTGTTTTTTGCCTACTAATGAAGGTCACAAAATAAACGATCCGATTTAGAGCAAAAGTGGATTTAAACTTTTAAAAATACATAAAAATCACATTACATCACGATTAGGGAAAATCACAAAGAATCAATAATGCTGCTTTGTTACTGTCTGGGAGGTTCATTTACATTTATATGAGGCATATCATTGTAATCAATTATCTTGGCCTGTTTCTCATCAATCCAGCTTTTGGCCTTTCCAACAGCTGGCCTGTCTTCTGGTATGTCAACAGGAGTGTCTTTAGGCATTTGTGGGTAGATTGGCTTTTGATTCTCTTCTGGGTGGGCCCAGTCTCGATATTGATCAACTTCTTGCGATGGCTGTCTCTGCATCCTTGGCTGTTGCGACTCTTGCTGTGCCATTTTCAAATGTTGGAAGACTAAAAAAAATACAATAAACAAAATATAACAATTCACTGTAATTAAAAAATCAAGTATCTTTAAAAATCAATAACACAAACTGCTGAAATTGAGATTTTGTATAATTTTTCTATTTCCATATTATGGACGGAAAAAAGTTACTAAATACTGATAATAAAAATGCGAATCATGCAAAACAGGTATTTATATGGTTAATCAGTGCTAAAAATGAAAAAAAGTCAGATCATTCTGAAAACTCAATCATCGGCTTTTTTAATCAATTAAATTGTCAATAGTCTTTTGTTTTGAGCAATAATTGTCCACAATCCTAGATGACCATCCAATTTATTTCCCTTAGCTTTATCTTTAGCTACTCACAAACACGTATTTTTGCATCAGTTGCTGAAGTACAGAAATAAAACCATGTGCCGTCCAACTTCGTAATTTAGCAAGATGACCGTATAAGATAAAATCGGAAGCTTTTCTATCCTGGATCAGAAAGTCGTTATTACTTTGTATTCGATGTGTGGCCAGTTAGCATTTCTAGTAACATTTGTCAGTTATTGTGATTATAACTTCAAATAAAATGCCGATTTTTATTTCACAATTTAATATATTCTTGAAAGGTATTTAATTTGGTAAAAAAAAATAACTGTTTTCCAGCTTTAAAAATTCAGACAGATTAGCATATGAACATGGCCTTGACTTTACTCACCCATCCTTTTATCTTAGAAAGACAGTACTGCCAAATGCAATCAACCAGAAAGAAGGATCCATGGACATGCAACATTGTAGTTAGTAAATAAAAGCCAAGGTAAACTTAAAAGTAAAAACACCGTAAATATAATGGATTATTACCCAGCGGTGGATCTAGATGCAAATCTGGGGGGGGGGGGTACAATATGACAAGGGAGCCAATAAGCAAAATCGTGGGGTGGGGCAATGTGACAAGGGTGCCAATAATTAACCAAATTGACAAAATTTATTTAAAAAAAAGAGTGAAAAACAGGGAAAAAAGGAACGAGGGCACCAGACTTGGGGATGGACACCCAGGCTACACAAGCCCTTGGATCCATCAGTGTTATTACCAAGTGATCACCATAAATAAGGGCTCATCAGATAATTTTATCACAATTTAATGCTATCTTAAAGTCAGAAATTGATGGGCATCCCCAAAGAATGTTGGCAGAATGACAGTCTCCTCTATTTAAAAGACAAATGTATACCCCAAATAAAGTTTCTACGAGAAGAAAAAACATTCTTTTTACAAAGTATTCTCGTGTAAAAAAATCTGCATGCACCGCCTCCATATAAAGTGTCTTTTTAAGTAAACTATTTTGAAAATAAATGGAATCCGACAGATTTAAATATTCAAACGTCAAACTGGTCAAAAGCAAAATCCGTCCGGCCTATTTTTGGGTCGTCTAACCCCATTTTCCTCCACCACAAAGATTTATGGTTCTGTTCGAGGATCTACTTATGTTTCAAGACGTTCAGGAAAGTTTGTTGGCCGTTTATTTGAGGTTTCATGCTCAATCCTGTCTTTTTCTACTTATACTATCTTGGCCTAGCAGCCTTTACATATAAAATCCACGCCACCAAGACAAGAAAATTGTTGTGCACGTTGTTTGGCTTCCTGTTCAAGAATAGAAGTTTCAAGCTGATAAAAAAGTTTTTCATCCATCTTCGGGCCCTGCTCTTAGGGGCTCGTGTTCATAACCAAATAAATTTCAGATCAGGGTCTCTTGGCCCAAGGACTTACGGGTGTGTTCCGAACCGATCAGAGACCGTTTCCTGGCCAATTTTTGGGCTAAATTTTTGAAAATCTGTGTCGCCAACATATTTTTGTTTACACTTGAGTTCCCTTGTCCAAAGAATTTGCAGATTTAGATTTCAGGATGTTTAGAATAGACGTTTTGTATTGTAGTTGTCTTAAATGAAGTAATTTGCCAGATTTTTTTTTTTATTTCGCGCTTAAATTCCATCTAAAATATACTCGAACAGCAGTTAACTTGTTAGAGAAACTAATGAACACGATTATTAGTGAGAATATTCTGTAAGTTCCCAGAAACATGCCTATTCTCAGGTAACATTTATATTTGTTAGACAAATTCAGTGAAGTTGTTAATTACAAGTTTTTATTTGCACGTGGAAACACCTTTGCAACTGAAAATTTTTTGTTAAACCTAGCGGAAAGACCTTTTATTAGTAAAGATAAATAAAATGCCATAATGTCAGAAAAAAAATGAAATTAAGTCCGTAAAATCAGTGAAGTCGTTTTTCTATTTTAAAATACTACCGGAATGAACTAAATTGAAAATTAATTTTGTGCAACAAAATTGACTCAAAATTTCAAAGGAAAAACATGGAATTTGAGTTTATTCACTGCAGGATAGGAATGTTTCAAGCAGCTCATGGTAACAAACTATAAGTAAGAAGCGACTCGGCCCAATGGAAACTAGAACTAAAAAAAAAGAAATAAATTTTAATAATTGTTACATCAAAAAAATTGGACAACATGCTGGTTCCAAATATTTAAAATTCATCAAGTTTAATATTAACCATCAAAAACTACCAGCTCGAGGAAATTTGACTAATTTTCGAAACAGTGGGGAAGTACACCAATAAAGCATTCGAATTTAATAAAATCTAACCGTCAGATTTAGCATATCAGTGAGCCCTACTGTAGAGGCTTCAAGCTCCCATCTATAAAAATAGAGTTTTGTATTTTCTGCCAGAAGGAAGATCATGGATGCCTTTGTTTGTTTGTTCTTCATTTTTTTTTTTCCGTGTTTTCCCCGAGAGATGATTGTATCGAGCCAGTAGTTCCGGAATATGGGAAGACAAATTATTCAAACTGAAATCAAAGGTACCGGTGCCCTTCTTAAGTGGATAAGAAGATTGCCAGGCAAAAAACCCTCCTCCCACGGCCCTTTTCCCCCAAAGACATCCGATCAAAATTTTGATATCCATTTAATTCAGAATATATGAAAGACTCAACGACTATGCCTTTGTGGATGACATGGCCACTCCACAGCCCTTGGCAAAGGAGCTGCAACTTACGCAATTAGCCAATTGCTTACGTACAATATACGTCATTGGGAAATACACGTATTTTTTTAGATGATTTTTATCTTGAGGGGGGGTATTTTTCACGGGCTGAACATTCTATAGGGAATTAAGTTGCCGAGGGTAACTTTCATGGTAAATTTTACACGTTGGTGGAGGAATGAATTTCCTGGCATGATTTGAAAAGCAGTCAGCAATTAAGTATAAAAGTTTTCAACTGAAAGTAAGGCGCAAAATATCATCTTAAAATGAACAGAAACTATTCTGTATATGAGGGGCCTTTCTCAGCCTTCACTCTTTGCGGTAAAATGTGAGTTTTGTCACAATTCCTTACGAAAGATCGTTCAAGCACAAGGCATGAGGATTCGAATTTGAATGAGAAATATTTCTAAAGATCTTCTAAGACTTTAGCGTAAAGAGCAAGGGTTGAGGAAGGGGTAGCCCCCAAACACAGAATAATTTTTGTTCGCTATGAGTTTTAATGTTGCTTCTAAAAAAAGGTTCAAGGCAATCCTTCTAAATTATAATTTGGTTCAGAGTAAGACTCAAAACGGAAATTGTCAAAATTATTAAAAAATTAAAATATAGCCTAAGGCTGTATGAGACTATTGGAAAGGGTCCAGGGATGAATTTTCAAAATGCCAATCAAACCACGAAAATAAGCAAAAAAAATTACCTGTCTTAAAAATTAACCTCTCTTTTTGTCCTAGCACATTTCTTTCCGAAGAGATCCTGTTCTAGTTTATGAATCCTGTTTATGTTTTATGAATGCACCCCCCTCATCCTCCCTGATGGTCACACCCATACAGTCCTAATATTTCTTTTCCTAATTGTTTATCATCTCTCATTGCGTCGTGTAAAAGGTAGCTAACAGGCATCTTTGATATTAAATAAAATAAAATAAAACGTTTTTTTTTAACAGAAAACAAGGAGCAACGTTAAAACTTAAAACGACAGAAGTTACTCTGTATATGAAAGGGGTTGTTCCCTCCTCAGTGCCCTGCTCTTTAAGCTAAGGTTCAACTCTTTCTCTCAATTCTACTTTTTAAAACAGTAAAAAAAGCTTCAGCGTAAACAGCAGGGCGCTGAGGAGGGAACAGTCCCTTTCATATACGGAGTAAATTCTGTTCGTTTTAAGTTTTAATGTTGCTCCTTACTTTCAGTTAAAAGACATTGTTTTTTTTATTTAATTTCTGAACGTTTTTGAATTAATGCATGTTTTA
This sequence comes from Artemia franciscana, assembly GCF_032884065.1. Classification (NCBI taxonomy): domain Eukaryota; kingdom Metazoa; phylum Arthropoda; class Branchiopoda; order Anostraca; family Artemiidae; genus Artemia; species Artemia franciscana. The sequence goes on from NC_088875.1 coordinate 37,010,786, forward strand.
ATTTTGGCTCTCCGCACACGAATAATTAAAACGAAATTATCATATTAATTTTTTTTGGGCTAAATGGCTTTCTCATAGTTTTGACCGGACGATTTTGAGAAAAAGGGAGCGGGGGAGGAGACCTACTTGCCCTCCACATTTTTGGTTACTTAAAAGCCAACTAGAACTTTTAATTTTTACGAAAGCTTTCATTAGTAAAAAACATTAGTAACTTACGAATTAACTTACGTAGCGAACTTCTATATTCGTATGCTTTTATTACGTATATGAGGGGTTCGCCCCCTCGTTAATGCCTCGCTCTTTACAGTAAAGCTTAAATTTTGTCCCAGTTCCTTAAGAACGACCCCTGAATCACAAAGGCCGTAGAAGAAATAGTTAAAATTACTAAAAATACTATAGCGTAAAGAGTGGGGTATTAGGAGGTGAACCTCACATATGCGTAACAATTTCTGTTTGTTTTAAGTTTTAATGCTGCTCCTTACTTTCAGTTGAAAAAACTTTCTCATATTTATTTTTTCTTTATTTTTAAACAATGCTAGAAAATCCTGCACCCCCTTCATGGAAATTCTCCTCCCCCATGACAAATTCCTTCATGGAAAGATCCTCCCACGTAAACCCCTCCCCTCAACTCCCCCCCACTCAACCAACAAAACCCTGAAAACGTCTGTACACTTTCCAATAACCATTACTATATGTTAATACTGGTCAAAGTTTGTAACTTGCAGCCTTTCCCACGGGGACTGTGGGGGAGTAAGTCGTCCCCAAAAACACAGTTATTAAATTTTTTGACTATGCTGAATGAAATGACTATCTCAGAATTTTGATCTGGCGACTTTGGAAAAAATGAGCGTGGGAGTGGGCCTAGGTGCCCTGCAATTTTTGGGTCATTTAAAATAGGTACTAGAAATTTTAATTTCCCTTAGAATGAGCCCTCTTGTGACATACTAGGACCACTGGATCAATATGATCACCCTTAGGAAAAAAAAACAACAAATAAACACGCATCCTTGATCTGTCTTCAGGCAAAAAATACAAAATTCCACATTTTTGTAGATGGGAGCTTGAAACTTCTACAGTATGGTTCTCTAATATGCTGAATCTGATGGTATGATTTTTCTTAAGATCCTACGACTTTTAGGGGGTGTTTCCTCCTATTTTCTAAAATAAGGCAAATTTTCTCAGGCTTGTGGTGGGTAAGGGTTTTGATGGGTAAGACTAAACTTGATGAAACTTATATATTTGAAATCAGCATCAAAATACAATTCTTTTGATGTAACTCTTGGTGTCAAAACTCCGTTTTTTAGAGTTTCGGTTTCGGTTAGGCTACTATTGAGCCGGGTCGCTCCTTATTGGAGCGACCACCAATTTAGTGGAAGAGTTGAAAAGCTTGAGAGATATGTCTAATCAGAGTAGAGCCAAGGCTCTACTCGTTAGCACGTTAGCAGTTCGTTACCACGAACTGTTTAACTATGAAATCCAGTTATGAATAAAATATTATCTGAAATGATTTCATTGTTTTAGGTTTTTCTTCTACTTTTTTATATATCCTAGAACTGCATGCACGACAATCATAGGCAGCAAAATAGGGCTGCCTAAGTAATGAGCGATGTGGGCACAATGTATATTTTTTGTTTTGTTGAGACTTCATATCGAAGCAGCTGTCGTAGAAACATCAAAAATGGTTCATTCGATCGGAAATTGGATAGAAATTTTGAGATGGCCATTTTTTGTCTTAGAAACTTCGAAAAAGGTCATTGAATAGGAAACTGAAAGGGCTAGTACCCTTCTTAATAGTTGAAAGTGATTTGAGGGTAACTAACCCCCATCTTACACCCACAATTTTCCTGAACCTATCCACTCCAAACTTTGAGATAGCCATTTTGTTCAACATAATTGAAAGGCTCGGAAATTATCTTTGAGTAAGGTCACCCCCCTCTTGCCACAACCCTCAGGGCAAAAGTTGTAAGTTATACTCTGGGGGCATATAAGATATATATAGAAAGGGTGATTGTATAAGCTTCAGAAGGGCTTGTTGGATTCTTAATCAGAGGTTCTAGTGCTCTTTTAAGACTCAGAATGGTCAGAGGGTGGATATACCCCACCATACCTCGTATTGTCCTGACATGCATCTGAAAGAAATTTTGAGACGGCCAGTTGTTGTTGTTGTTGATACTTCGAAAACAGCTAATTCAATAGGAAATTGGAGGGGCCAGGGCCCTTTTTAGTAGTCGAAAGATATTAGAGGGCAACTGACCCCCCTCCCTCACCCATTATATCCCCAGAGAAATTTAATCAACAAATGAGATTGCAATTTTTTTTAACTCAATTGACGCATATTAGTTCACTTCACATAGTTCACGCATATTAGTTTGCCCCATGGAGGAGGAGGGTCAGCCAAAAATGGTTGCGCTCTAAGAATTAGCATTTCTATTTGGTCTTGAGAAGGCATGGGGGTTGTCATCCACGCTCTATGTTAAATTTTGCTTGTTTTGAGTTTGACTCGGTTATTTATTGTATGATTTAATTTAAAAAAAATCTATTTTATCTAGTGTTTTATCTATTTACTTTTATTTAGTGTTTTATCTATTTTAAATTAAATAATTTTATTTATTTATTTATTTCATTTTTTTTTAGTGCAAATTATGCTCTGGTTATATAATTCTAGTTAATTGACTTCTTGCTATCTCGGAAAGGATTTAGGTTAGGAAAATGAAACTTTCAGGGATGGGTCTACAGGCTAAATTTTGTCCCGGGAAGATATTTTAAAGTACCCACCTCTACTCCTTCTCCCTCTAGAGGGCCCTGAAATTTGCCTACATGACAGGTCTATACCTATTGAAATTTTGACAAATCAACACTTTACCTTAATTTTAAGTTACTAGTTGCTTTTTCTCTGCCTTTAGTTCTGAAAATGCAATTCCTGTTATCTGAGTAGAATTCTGAGCCATATCGATATTTTTTTCTCAAAATTTAGGCAATGTATTTGCATATCTTTAAATCTTATACAATGGAATTGAGCAAAGTTATGAAGCGGAAAATAATTTTGTTGTACTTCAATTAAGCAGAAGATCTATTTTGCAAGGTTTCATTTTTATAACACACATATTTTTAAAGGTCATCAAAGGTCAGGGCCCTCTAGAGGGAGAAGGAGTGGAGGTAGGTACTTCAAAATACCTTCCCGGGACATACTTTAGCCTGTAGACCCATCCCCGAAAGTTTCATTTTCCTAACTTAAACCCTTAATTAGAAAACAAGAAGTCAATTAACTAGAATTTTACCCTCTTGTAATTATTTATACAATATAACCCAAATTTTACCCAAAATGCTAACCAGGCACCAGGCCTAACATTCATTGCAGTTTCAATATGTTTTCACTAGTTTTCTTTATGAAAACTACAAATTACATTGAAGCGCTCATGGGTTTTTATTGGACAACCTTGTAAAAAAAAAGTGAAAATTTTCGATTCTCTTATGATCGTGATTTTCTTAACCACTTACTTATTAAAGCTATCCTGATTCTATCCGTAACACGATTAGGTTATTTGTTAATTTCTTGACTCGAGTCGCGAAGAATCCAACGTTGATCAGTCGAAGATTTGCTACGCAGTTTGCTTGTTCATACTAAACACCCATGAAAAATACGATTAAAAATCTAATATTATAAAATGAATTATTTTAATAATATTAAAATAAATTTTGGTGTATTAGATTAATAATTACTGGTGTATTAAAAATAATACACCCATAAAAAATAAATGCCCAAAAATAAACATCCATAATAATTCAAGCTCAAAATGATCAGAAATTACTTTTAAAGAATAAATGAAATTCAAAATTTAAATAAACAACCATAGCAAACAAACATACAACCGTTGCCATATAAACGATCAAGTAAATCTTAAAACAAGTAAAAATTAAATTGAATATACAATTTAAGCTTAAAACGAACAAAAAATCTGTTACTATTAAAAAGTGAATAAAACCCTAAACAAACACAAATGAAACAGGTACTAATAAAAATACATCTTAAAGCGGGTTAAACTTATGCTGAATGAGCAAGACAAGTTTGAAACGAGCAAAAATCACTACAAACAAATGTTTGGTTATTACCCCTTTCCCTAGTGGCAAAAGTATAGAGCTTATTGCGTCATTGGCACTTTACTGAAAACGAAATATATTGCAAATATTTTCTTTTGTACCTGTTACAGAAATTAATGTAATTATATATCAAATATTCAGCTTGATTTTATGAGTTCATTCCTAAACCATTCAAGACACTTTCAGCAGAGCGCAAAGATCACAATAGGCTTTATAGTTTCACCGTTACGGCAGTAGGTAGTAGCCAAACTTGTTTGTAGTGATTTTTGCTCGTTTTATGCTTGACTTGCATATTCAATTTAAGTCTTACTTCTTTTAAGATTTGTTTATTCGTTTATAATAACACCTATTGTATGTTTATTTGCTATGATTGTTTATTCAATTTCTGATTGTTTTGGACTTAATTTATTTTTTAACAGTAAAATATTTTTCGTTCGTTTTAAGCTTGATTTGTATATTCAATTTAAGTTTCACTATTTTTAATATTTATTTATTCATCTATATGTTACCTGTTCTTTGTTTGTTTTTTATGATTCTTTATTTAATTTCTGATCGTTTCGGTTCCATTTATTCTTTAATAGTAGTTTCTGGTCGTTCTGAGTTTGAATTATTATTGATATTTATTTCTAATGGTCTTAAGTTCAATACAGCCGTTACCTTTCTTTGAAGAGCTTCTTTTTTGGAAAGTGTTTTTTAATTAGTTTTTGTTCAAATTTTCCTATTTCAAAAGTCAAATTTTTCCAACATTAGAGGTTCATCAAAGTATCAAAATTAGTATCAAAGTAGTATCAAAGCTAGTAGTAAAGAAAGTATCAAAGTAAAATTAAGCAATTTCCCTAACTCACAGCCCTTGTCCAGTAAATCAAGACTACCCTGTAAAACGATAAATTGAAGTACCAAAGTAAACTAAGTCTGAAAGTAACAATAAGCCACTTGCATGACTCACAGCCCTTTCCCCGTCAGGTGGGAGAGGGGTTTGACTCCGAAAGCATAGTTATTTGGCATTTGGACCATTTTCAACACGATGGATATCTTAAATTTTGACTGAATGATTCTGGGGAAAAGACGGAGAGTAGTGGCTGATTCTCTTTGATCACTTTTGACTCCTACAAAAAGAGCAAGAAATTTCAATTTCTAATCAAATGAGCCCCCTTCAAAGTTAAAATGACCATCTCCTTCGACAAAAACCGTATATGTTGGCCACAGGAAAACTGCAGAAGCTACAATCCTAGCCGTGAGGGCTATAGGGGATTTTTTAGTCCTAAGTTATCGTTTTTGAATTTTGGACTATTTTGAAGGCAATTTCAAAATTTTAATCGGATGCATTTGGGAAAAGGTGCACGAAAGGGGAGGGAGACTGGTTACTCTCTGATCACTTTCGACTCTTAAAAAAAGGTAAGAGAAATTTTGATTTTTAATCGAATGACCACGTCGTCCAAACAGACTTTATATGTTAACAATTGACAACTAGCATAATGTAAAGTCTTTTTCTCAAAGGCTGGGGGGATGGGGTGCAAACACGGAGCCATAGTTATTTGGCCTTTGAACTATTCGGAACAAAATGGCAATCGCATAATTTGATCCGATTCATTTGGAGAAAAGAGGTTGTGGAGGAGCTGGTTGCCCTTCGATTACTTCTGACTCTTAAAAGGGAACTAAAACTTTAAATTTTCAATCAAATAAGCTTCCTCTAAAGTTTATACGACCGTTATTTTTATAAAAATTTAATATGCTCATGAGGCATGACTTACAAACCCTTTTTCCGGGCTTTTGCGATTGTATCGGTCCTGATGGCATTGCTATATGATCTTCAGGCTATTTGGAACCAAATGGCTGTCTCACAAGCTAGATCGGGCGCATTTGGGGAAAAGAGGAGGTGAAGAGAAGCTATTATCCATATCCACTTCCAACTTTCAATCAAATGAGCCTCCGCCAAAATTTATACGGCCATATTTTCCATAAAAATCTTGTATGCCCCTGGGACATAACTTACAACCCTTGCCATGGGGCTCTAAGGGTTTCATCAACCCTGAAGGCATTGAAATAAGATTTTTGGACTAAATTGAACACAATGGCTATCTCAAATTTTCAATAAGACACATTTGGGGAAAAGAGAGTGTGAGGGGGGGCTGTTGTCTTCTGATCACAATTGGCTCTTAAATTAGGAAACTAGAACTTTCAGTGTCCAATCAAATGAGCCTCCTCCAAAGTTTATGCGACCATTGACTTCTAATTAACCTTATATGCCCCCGGTGGAGAGCTTACAATCCTTGATCTGGGCTTTGCGAAGTGTGTCAACCCCAAAGACATTGTTATATGACGTATTTACTATTTTGAACAAAATGACTACTCCAAAACTTTGATCAAATTCGTTTGAAGAAAAATGGTGTAGGGGAGGGGTTAGCTGCTCTACGATCCCTTTTGACTCTTAAATATATTAAAGTATTAAATTAAATTATATTTTATTAATATTTTTTATTTTGATATTTCAATAATTAATATTATAATTACATTATTAAACTAAAGTATATTAAATTATATTAATTGACTCTTAAAGTACAAATATAACTTTCAATGTCTAATCAAATAACCCCCCCCTCCAAAGTGTAATCAACCACCCCTTTCATAAAAACCTTATATACACCCGTGGTATAACTTACAACACTTGGCCCCGGGATCTGGCTTTTTTTTCTGCCCCGGAGTTTTGTTGTATGATCTTTGGTCTATTTTGAACGAATGGCTAAATGAAAAATCTGATCTGATACGTTGGGGGAAAAGAGGGCAGTTGCAAGTTTAGTTGTCTTCCTGTCTCTTTTGACTCTTATTAAATAAAAACAAGAGCTAAGAGTTCATATAGCACTTGTAACGAGGTTGAAAGAGCCAAGAGCCAAGAGCTCATATGGTATGAGCTCTCGAAAAAATTCTAAGAATCAATAGATTGATTTAAAAGGAAAATCAGAGGCTTAAATGCCGGTCGGGATTTAAAATAAGAGCTCTGAGACACGAGGTCCATCTAAATATCAAAATTCATTAAGATCCGATCACCTACTCGTAAGTTAAAATACCTCAATTTTTCTATATTTTCCTCTCCCTTCAGCCCCACAGATGGTCAAATCGGGGAAATAAACTTTATCAATTAAATTTGTGCAGGTCCCTGAAACACCAACCAAGTTTCATCGTCGTAGCACGTCCAGAAGCACTGAACTCGCCAAAGCACTGGACCCCCCTAACTCCCCCAAAGAGAGCAGATCCAGTCCAGTTACATCAATCACGTATCTACGAAATTTGCTCATTCTACCCACCAAGTTTCATCCTGATCTCCACTCTAAGCGTTTTCATCTCCACTCTAAGCGTTTTCCAAGATTTCCGGTTTCCCCTTCCAACTCCCTCCAATGTCAGCGGATCTAGTCAGAGTTTGAAATAAGAGCTCCGAGACATGAGTTCCTTCTAAATATCAAATTTCATTAAGATCTGGTCATTCGTTCTTAAGTTAAAAATGCCTCAATTTTTTTAATTTTTCCGAATTAACAACCCCCCCTGACTTCCCCAAAGAGAGCAGATTCAGTCCAGTTATGTCTATCACGTATCTAAGACTTGTGTTTATTCTTCCTAACAAGTTTCATCCCGATCTCTCCACTCTAAGTTTTTTCTAAGATTTCCGGTTTCCCCCTCCCAATCCCTCCAAATGCACTGGATCCGATCGGGATTTAAAATAAGAGATCTGAGTTACGAGGTCCTTCTAAATATGAAATTCCATGAGGATCCGATCATTTCTTCGCAAGTTAAAAATAACTCATTTTCTTTAATGTTTTAGAATTAATCCTTCCCCCTCCCAACTCCCCCAAGGAGAGCGAATCTGTTCAGGTTATTTCAATCACGTATCTAGGACTTGTGCTTATTTTCCCCACCAGCTCCATCCCGATCCCTCCACTCAAAGCGTTTTCTAAAATTTTAGGTTCCCCGCCCCAACTCACCCCAATGTCACCGGATCCAGTCGGGATTTAAAATAAGAGCTCTGAGAAATGATTTCCTTCCAAATATCAAATTTCATTAAGATCTGATTACTTCTTCGTAAGTTAAAAGCACCTCATGTTTTCTAATTTCTTAGAATTAAGCCCCCCCCCAACTCCCCCAAAGAGAGAAGATCTGTTTCGGTCATGCTAATCATTTATCTAGGACTTGTGATTATTTTTCCCACAAAGTTTCATCCCGATCCCTCGGATCTAAGCATTTTCCAAGATTTTAGGCTCCCCCTAAACTTCCCCCAATGTCACCGGATACGTTCAGGATTTAAAATACGAGCTCTGAGACACGATAGCCTTCGAAATATCAAATTGCAATCAGATCTGATCACTCCTTCATAAGTTAAAAATACCTCATTTTTCTAATGTTTCAGATTTAACCCTCCCCCCAACTCCCCCAAAGAGAGCAGATCCATTCCGTTTATGTCAATCACGTATCTAGGACTTTCCAAGATTCGTTTTCCAAGATTTTAGGTTTCCCCACCCCAACTCCTTCCTGTGTCACCTGATCCGGTCGGGATTTAAAATAAGAGCTCTAAGACACTATATCCTTCCCAACATCACATTTCATTAAGATCCAATCACCTGCTCGTAAGTTTAAAATATCCCTTTTTTCCAACTTTTCCGATTTAACCGTCCCCCGCTCCCTCCCCCCCCCCCCCGAGATGGTCGAATCAGGGAAAAGACACTTTCTAATTTAATCTGGTCTGGTTCCTGATACGCCTGCCAAATTTCATCGTCCTAGCTTACCTGGAAGTGCCTAAAGTATCAAAACCGGCAAAGACCGACAAACAGACAGACAGACAACCCGACAGAATTTTCGATCGCTATATGTCATTTTGGTCAATACCAAGTGCAATAAAAAGAGTTTAAGTGCATGTTGTCAAAAAGTATAGATAGAATCTTTTGGGAACGATATTTAGTTTGATTGTTCATGTCAACTTCAGAAGCAAAAAAATTAATAAAAAAATACCCTTTGTGTTAGGATTAAAAATTGTTGAAAAAGTTTCTCCAGCATACAAATAGCAACCCATACTATAGATTCTTATAGAAGATTAAATAAAAAAAAAAGATTTTTTAAATGAAAGTAAGGAGCGACATTAAAACTTAAAACGAACAGAAATTAGTCCGTATATGAAAGGGGCTTTTCCTCCTCAACGCCCCGCTCTTTACGCTAAAGTTTGACTCTTTCTCTTAACTTTACAGTTTAAAACTGTAAAAAACTTTAGCGTAAAGAGCGGGGCGTTGAGAAGGAAAAGCCCCTTTCATATACAGACTAATTTCTGTTCGTTTTAAGTTTTAATGTCGCTCCTTATTTTCATTAAAAAAAACTTGTTCTTTTTTGTTTAATTTCTGGACGTTTTTGAATTAAAGCATGTTTTGATCTTAGCTCTCCGCATATAAATAATTAAAACGAAATTTGCATATTAATTTTTTGGGGCTAAATGGCTTTTTCATAGTTTTAATCGGAAGATTTTGAGAAAAAAGGAGTAAGGGAGGAGGCCTATTTGCCCTTCAATTTTTTGATTGCTTAAAAAGGCAACTATAACTTATAATTTTTTACGAACGTTTTCATAAGTAAAAAATATATGTAACTTACGAACTAAATTACGTAGCGAACTTTCAATATTCGTATATTTTTATTACAAATATGAGGGGGCTCCACCCCTCGCCGATACCTCGCTCTTTACATTAAAGTTAAAATTTTGTCCCAATTCCTTAAGAATGACCCTTGAATCACAAAGGCCGTAGAATAAATAGTTGAAATTACTAAAAATACTTTAGCGTAAAGAGCGAGGTATTACGAGGAGGTAAACCCCTCATATGCGTAATAATTTCTGTTCGTTTTAAGTTTTAATGCTGCTTCTCACTTTCAGTAGAAAAAACTTTTCGTATTTGTATTTTCCTTGTTTCTTTAAATAATGCTAGAAAATCCTGCGCCCCCTGCATTGAAAGTCTCTTCCCCCATGAGAAGACACTCCATGGAAAGATCGTACCACGTAACCCCCCCTCAACTCTTCCCCCCTAACCAAAAAATCCCCCTGAAAGCGTCTGTACACTTCCCAGTAACCATTACTATATGTAAACACAGGTCTAAGTTTGTAACTTGCAGCCCCTCCCACGGGGACTGCGGGGGAGTAAGTCGTCCCCAAACACATAGTTATTAGTTTTTTTGACTATGATGAATAAAATGGCTATCTCAGAATTTTGATCCAGTGATTTTGGGGAAAAATGAGCGTGGGAGGGGGCCTAGATGCCCTCCAATTTTTTGGTCACTTAAAAGGGGCACTAGTACTTTTAATTTCCGTTAGAATGAGCACTTTTGCGACATTCTAGGACCACTGAGTCGATACGATCACCCCTGGGAAAAAAAACACAAAAAAAAAAACAAATAAACACGCATCCGTGATCTGTCTTCTGGCAAAAAATGCGAAATTCCACATTTTTGTAGATAGGGGCTTGAAACTTCTACAATAAAGTTCTCTGATACGCTGAAAATGATGGTGTTATTTTCGTTAAGATCGTATGACTTTTAGGGGGCGTTTTCCCCTGTTTTCTAAAATGGGGCAAATTTTTTCAGGCTCGTATGTTTTGATGAGTAAGACTAATCTTGATGAAACTTATATATTTAAAATCAGCATTAAAATGCCATTCTTTTCATGTAACTATTGGTATCAAAATTCCATTTTTTAGAGTTTCGGTTACTATTGAGCCGGGTCGCTCCTTACTACAGTTTATTACCACGAACTGTTTGAAAACCGAAAAGATAAATAATTTTTTTCTCACAAAAAAGAATATGTCAATAAAAACAGAAAATAAATTAATTTAAAAAACTTCCATAGACAAGTTTTTCAAAGAAAAGTAAAGAGCTCCATTAAGCCAAGAATGAGCAAAAATAAAGTCAAATAATCTTCCAAGCGTAAAACTATCATAAATCACTATCAATAGACAAAACTAAAAACGAAAAGAAATTACAATGAATAGCCAAGTCAAATTCAAAACGAGCAAACATTAACATGGGTAGGGTTTATAACCACTATGCCTTCTCCAGACCAGAACACGATTTACGCTTTACTGAAAACAAATACGTTTGAAATTGTTTTACCTTTCTTACTTTCGTAAACGGACAATAATAAAACCTTAACGAAAACATGTCAGTACATGTCAATTTAAGTGACAACCCATGGTCATTTGTTTTTTGTTATTTTTTTTTTCAGTAAAACATAGGGGTTATTAGCCCTACTCACGTTAATTTTTTCTGTTTTTAGTTTGAATCCAATAGAAAACAGGAAAAAAACTTTTAGTTACAAAAACATTGTTAACATATATTCTTCAAAAATGAAACAGATTACTAAATAGATATAAACAGAGAGAGGAAAACGACCAGCCAGGCTTTTTTGTGCCTGAAAAAAAGAAGCTCACTTGAAACGCTTCCCAGATTAAGCAGCCGCTTTCCTCGACCGTCCGACCGGTTAGAAACCGTATTTTTACCAAATAAAAATTTAGTATAATACATAGCTTATACAGCTCTTTGTTTTTCTTTTCTACCTCCCTCTCTAAGAAAAAGTAAAAGCTTTCTATTATTTCTACGTAACAAGAAAGGAAACCCTAAAATTAAAATTCTTTAGCAAAGAAAAAAAAACTGATTCCTTAGCTGATGAATTTTACTCAAGAATAGAGCGGTCTACTATATATATATATAAAGAGGATAACAAAAGGTAAAATGAAATGCTCCCCAGACTGCCCTTTTCAGGCTTGACAACTGTTTTTATGGGACTTGGTTTTAACCAAGTGACATACAGCAATCGCAAATTCTGTCGGTCTGTCTGTCTGTTTGTCGGTCCCGGTTTTACTACTTTAGACACTTCCAGGTAAGCTAGGACGATGAAATTTGGCAGGCGCATCAGGGATCGGACCAAATTAAATTGCAAATAGTCGTTTTCCCGATTTTATTATCTGGGGGCGGGGGCAGTTAATTCGGAAAAAAATAAAAAAAATGAAGTATTTTTAACTTACGAACGGTTGATCAGATCTTAATGAAATTTAATGTTTGGAAGGATATTGTGTCTCAGAGCTCTTATTCAAATCCCGACCGGATCTAGTGACATTGGGGAGAAGTTGGGAGGGGGAAACCTAAAATCTTGGAAAACACTTAGAGTGGAGGGATCGGGATGAAACTTGGTGGTAAAAACAAGCACAAGTACTAGATAGATGATTGACATAACCGGAATGGAACCGCTCTATTTGGGGTAGTTGGGGGGGGGGGGGTTAATTCTAAATTTTTTTAGAAAAATGAGGTATTTTTAACTTACGAACAGGTGATCGGATCTGAATAAAATTTGATATTTAGAAGGATATCGTGTCTCAAAGCTCTTATTTTAAATCCCGACTAGATTTGGTGACATTGGGAGGAGTTTGGGGGGGGGAGCCTAAAATCATGAAAAACGCTTTGAGTGGAGGGATCGGGATGAAACTTGGTAGGAAAAATAAGCTGAAATCTTAGATATGTGATTGACATAACTGGAACGGAATCCTCTCTATTGGGGGGGGGGGGGTATTCTGAAAAATTAGAAAAAATGACGTATTTTTAACTTACGAAGGAGTGATCGGATCTTCATGAAACTTCATATTTAGAAGGACTTTGTGACTCAGATCTCTTGTTTTAAATCTCAACCGGATCCAGCGTAAATGGGGGGGGGGCAGTTGGGGGGGGGGAAATCTTAGAGAATACTTAAAGCGGAGAGATCAGGATGAAACTGGATGGGAAGAATAATAACAAGTCTAAGATATGTGACAGAAACAACCGGACCGGATCCGCTCTCTTTGGTGGAGTTGGGGGGGGGTATTCGAAAAAATGAGGTATGTGTAACTTAAGAACGGGTGACCAGATCTTAATGAAATTTGATATTTAGAAGGATCTTGTGCTTTAAAGCTCTTATTTTAAATTCCGACTAGATCTTGTGACACTGGGGGGGAGTTGGAGGGGGAAACCGGTATTCTTGGGAAACGTGAAAATTGAGGTATTTTTATCTTACGAATAGGTGATCGGATCTTAATGAAACTTGATATATAGAAGGATCTTATGTCTTAGATGCTCCATTTTCGACTCGAATTGGATCCGGGGACATAGGGGGCTGGAGGAGGGAAACAGAAATCTCGGAAAAGGCCTGGAGTGGAGAGATCGGGATGAAACCTGATGGGAAGAATAAGCATAAGTTCTAGATATGTGATAGAAATAATTGGAACGGATCCGTTCTCTTTGGAGGAGCTGGAGGGTGTTAATTTGGAAAAATTAGAAAAATTGAGGTATTTTTAACTTAAGAACAGGTGACCGGATCTTAATGAAATTTGATATTTAGAAGGAATTCATGTCTCAGAGCTCTTATTTCAAATACCGACCAGATCTGTTGACATTGGGGGGAGTTGGAGGGGGAAATCGGAAATCATGGAAAACGCTTAGAGTGGAGGAATCGGGATGAAGCTTGGTGGATAGAATAAGCAAATGTTCTAGATGCGTCATTGATGTGACCGTACTGGATTTGCTCTCTTCGGGGGAGTTGGGGGGAGGGGTTCTGTGATTTGGCAAGTTTGGTGCTTCTGGACGTGCTATGAAGATGAAAATTGGTTGGGGTGTCAGGGAGCTGCACAAATTGACTTGATAAAGTTGTGTTCCCAAATTCCACCATCTGGGGGGCTAAAGGGAGAGGAAAAATTGGAAAAAATGAGGTATTTATAACTTACGAGTGGGTGATCGGATCTTCATGAATTTTGATATTTAGAAGGACATCGTAACTCAGAGCTCTTGTTTTAAATCCCGACCGGCATTAAGCCTCTGATTTTCCTTTTAAATCAATCTATTGATTATTAAATTTTGTTAGAGCTCATACCAGATGAGCTCTTGGCTCTTAGCTCTTCTTGCCTCGTCACAAGTGCCATATAAGCTCTTATCTCTTGTTCTTTGCTGTTTATGAGCTTAGCATAACACAACTAACATAGCTCTTTGTTTTTCTTTTTCTATACCGCCCACTTTCATTTCACAGTTGTGTGAATCCAGGCTTATTCACAAAGTGGGAAAACCTCTTTCGTTTCTATTTTTGTCATGCAACTCAAAACAAAAAAATAAACTTATAAAATTTGGTACTGTACTTACTGATTTAAAAAAATTGTCCAGCGATTTGGGTGTCGAGATAAAAAATACTGGATTGTCAAGCCTTTGCTTTTTTAGGACTAGTAGCAAGTAATACCTGAACTTCGCAAAACTGGGCTATTGCCAATATGCAATTCATGAATGAATAGAATAGACATAACAAAAGAAAAAAAGTTAACTTGTTATTACATAAGAAAACCATGTATAAGAAAAAGTAGGTGAAATTATTCATTTTCTACTGCGAAAAAAAAACTTTAAAAATCGTATCAAAAACTTTTTACATCCATTTTTGTTACGTTTTTGTAAGTCGGACAAACATTTCGGGGGGAGGTCAAACCCCCTACCCCACCCCGGGATATGGCGTTGATTACTACCAAAAACTAACAACAGGATCAAGTTGTCTGATCCCAACATAGCTGTACACGCTCCTCTACTATCCCAATTTTTTGCGATAGAATGTTATTGCATAAGAGAACCATGTATAAGAAAAATACGTGAAATTATTTACTATGAATATCGACAATGAAATTATCACGAAGCCAGATAATGTCATTTTGAAGTCTAAGGTCTACTCACTTCCCTAACTACGTCTTTCGGATAGAACTCTATATGAAAAAGAACTCTATATGAATATTTTCTAGGGATATTTGGTCCTTTTTGTCATATATAGGCACCCTCTTTCTTTTTATTGGCTCAGGCACTATTGTTATTTGGCTTTTCCCCTGTTTTTTGATAACTTTAGATTTGCCATGCCTACCTTTATCGCCTTCAATTTGAGGCTTTGTGCTAAGAAGAGTAACTTTCTCTTTTTCGTTGACGTTGACGTTTTAGCCTTTCTTTAAAATTGATTTCTAGAGATTTCCTTTAAGGATAACAAAAATTTCAGGGCCTAAATACCCTGAAATTTTCACGCGAACTAACAGAAAGAATTGAGTTTTTTTACGCTAAAAATTGATACATCCCAATTTTTCCCCAAAATTGGTTGTCCATCACAAGGCTACTTGGTCAAGTAAACTTATCCTGAAAGTTTCGTACCGATCGGACAAAAACCATGTATGACCCACTTTGGATGTCACAAATCGATAAAACCCAATCTCTGTGAAAGCACAACTTTTAAAACAAATTCATTTTCAGTAGTTTTTTACTTCACTGATATCCCATTGTCCCTGTATGTTTCAGTCAATCAAAAAAATGCTTCAGCCAATCAACCGAAGTTCAAAATGCTTCGTCTTCGTTGAGGTCTACTCAGTTAAGTCTAATTACCCTACCTATGTAAGCATCAAGCTCATCAGAGACAAAACCAATTGTAGGTAAATGTCGGGTGTTAAATTAGCATGGAATTTTGTTTTCACAAATTATATTTGATTTCTGTAAAAACAATTCTCTCTCAATTACTTACACGATTGTTTTTTTTTTTTGTAGCTGCTATTTTTTTTATGATAAGACAAGTTTAGTTACTATCGCTAAGAAATTCAAATCATCACGTTTGAACTTATGTTTTTTTACAGTGACGGAGAATTATATCGCTTTCTCTTAAGCAAAGGTAATTTAAAGCATATTTAAAGAACAAGTCATATTTGACCATATCCACAAATCGATGCAACAAAACTTCTCAAAATAATTCATCTTCATTACTCTTGGCCGGATCTAAATTTAATTTTAAAGCCAACGGGGAAATATCTATCTATAGCTTTACGAATCTGCCGTTAGAAAACAAGCTTGAGGACTCTATTGTTCAGTCCCACTGTGACCAAACGGCTATGCTCAACATCGCCCACGGACTAAAAAATGAAAGTTTTAAACTCATCAAGAACAACAAATTTTTTTGGCCCGCAAAATACAATACCCCCTCCCCGCCACGATAAACTATACTTATCTCTTATCCCAACAATGATTCTTCAAAGTCAAGCCAATCAGAAGATTTTTTTTTTGCATTTTGTTTTGTCTGTTTTGAAAAGAGGAAGATCGTGGCCCCCAAAACAAATTCTTAAACAAGAGTCTGCTTCTTTCAGGAACTTACGGTTTTCAATTTTAATACGTTCATAAGTTTTCTTGTATATGCGTGTTGTGTGTTCTGTTTATGTGTGTGTGTTCTGTGTGCGTGTGTGTGTGTCTGTGTGTGTGTGTATGTGAGTGTAAATTGGGGTATTCCAGGCTAACGGAATTTCAAGTATAAGTTTCATGCCAATCGAAAGAAAACTGTTTCCATCAACCAGGAACTTAAGGTGCAAGTTTCTAGTCACACGGAGAAAAAAAAAGTTTTCAGTCCTTTCTCTGCAGGAACCAATACCTTTTCTCTTTTTTCTTGTGCATTTGGAGTCCTCTTAGCCTGAGACCTAAGAAAAAAAAGTTGCAAGCTAATCAGAAAAAGAAGGCTTTTTTCTCTTTTTCAGGCGCAAGTTTTAAGACGCATTTTTCTTTTTTGTGCGTTATTTTCGTCTTGGTTCAATAATTTACGCCTGTAAGGTTTAAACTAATCAGAAACAAAGCTTGTTGACGCATTCCCCAAAAGACCCGATTCCTTTCTCCTCTATAAAATGCCACCTTCACCCAGGAATCGATCGTTGAAAGTCTAAAACCACCTTTTTTAAAACAGTTCATGGTAACGAATTGCAAGTAAGAAGCGATGCGCCACAATAGTAACCGAAACTATAAGAAACAGCCTTGATAATGATAGATATATGAAAACAATAATGCTTACTCAAAATATATAAAATTCATGAAGTTTAATGTTACCCATCAAAAGTTAAAAGAGAGAAAATTTGACTAATTTTTGAAAAGAGGGGGGACTCCTAAGAAATCAAATGTTGTTAATGTAAATCACACAATTAAATTCAGAATATCAGAGATCCCTACTGTAGAGGTTTCAAGCTCCTATATACACAAATGTGGAATTTTGAAGTTTTTGCCAGAATCAAGACCACGGATGCGTATTTGTTTGATTTTTTTTATTATTATTATTTCACGAGGTAATCGTACTGAACCAGTGATCCTAGAAGATCGGGAGAGGGCTCATCCAAAAAATATTGGAGGGCAGCTAAGCCCCCCTCTCACTCCCCTTTTTTACCCAAAATTGTCCGATGAAGATTTTAAGCTAGCCATTTTTTCAGCATGGTCGAAAGATCTAGTGACTATATCTCAAAGGATGACTTGACCCCCACAGCCCCCAGGGAAGGGTTGCAAGTTATGAACTTTGCCCATTCCTTACATATAGTATTGACTAATGGGAAGTATAAATATATTTTCGGGGATGGAGGTATGGTGGGGGTGCTTACGTAGGAGGATCTCTCTATTGAATAGTTTTCACAAGGGAAGAGAATTGTCCATGGGAGGGGAGGTGGATTTACCAGCATTAATTAAAAACCTATCAGAAATTAAATAAAAAAAGGTTTTCAACAGAAAGCAAGGAGCTACATTAAAACTGAAAACTAACAGAAATTATTACTATATGAGGAGCTAACGCCTTCTCAGTACCTCGCTCTTTACACTAAAGCGTTTTTTGAAATTTTAAAACGCTTATTATTCTAATAAGACGATCCTTGTGCATTTGGAGTCACTATAGATAATTTGATCAAAAAGTCAAACTTTAGCGTAAAGACCAAGGTATAGAGGAGGGGGCAACCCTGTTTAATTTCTGTTCGTTTAAAGTTTTAATGCTGCTCCTGGCTTCCAGTTGAAAAAACTTGTTTTTCTTTATTTAATAATCTATAGAACCCATCTGTAAACAATTGGCAATTTTCAAAATTTACAAACCTTGCCTCGTGGGCTGTTGGGGGTCACGCCATCTCCAGAATTATATTTGTTAGAAAATCATGGGCTGTTAGGGCTCACACCATATCCAGAATTATATTTGTTAGATATTTCGACTATACCGATGAAAATGTTTATCTCAAAATTATGATCTGATGTCGGAGAAGTTTGAGGGGGGAGAGTGTACAAGGTGACAAATAAGGGTTCTTGAAAGGGCTGGTTGTCTTCAAATTACTTCCGACCCTTTAAAAGGTCCGCAGAATTTTCAATTTTAGGGGAGAAACAAAATAAACAATACTTTTTTTGCATTCATGTGGCTTTTTAGTTAGGCAGCACCAGAACATTGCCATTGATGGCCTGGGCATAGTAAGGTGCTATACCTGTTATACTTTTCATTCATAACTAATTTTTGCCCGTTCTTAATTTTCAAATTTTATTCCCTATGCTTCATTGTGTTTTTTTTTTTGTGTTTTTTTCTTGAATATAATCGGCAAAACAGGACTCTCAAATTCTCGAAATAAATGCATGTTTTCAAAGCAGCCAACTTCTCCCTCAGTTGGCATATTTGAGACAAACGTCCAGTTTCTGCCTAGATGAATGTAAAAGGCTTAATCAAAACCACATACCCCTAAGTTGTCACCAGGTATGATTCCCAAATCGTTCGCAAGCGCTTCTTCATTTGTTTTAGGGCCCAAGGAACGAATTATTCCTGTTTCTTCTTAAGCTCAGTTATTTCAATCATTTGACCCTCCATTCCTAAAATGATGAGAACCGAAATTAATAATTGCCATTCAGAGTTCCCAATAAACATTTTGAACACTATGTCAAAGTGCAAGAATAGTGTAATAAAGCAGCATTACAAATAACCTTTATGTATGGCATAACAATATTTCCGTGACTTTTTGCTTAACATTAAGCCATTGAATAAGAAAAATAATGGAAAAGCCACCATTATAAAATCGAAAACCTGGTTAAACTTCAATTTCAACAATAATTCCTTGCAACTATCCGAATATTCTGTTCATCCGTTCAACTTCCTCCGCTTAGAACAAATACTACTTTAGGTTTGATAATAAGCTGGTTTTAACTCGTTTTAATTTTAAATCCGCTCTTTAGTTCCCATGTTTAATCCAACCCAATCGGTTTCCCCGATTATTGTTTAAAAATGATGTAAGTGTTATTTTTGTTAATAAGTTATTCTCTCTCTATCAAACAATCTCTCTCCCTCAAATATATATATATATATATATATATATATATATATATATATATATATATATATATATATATATATATATATATATATATATATATATATATATATTGGAACCAACTATCAATATAATAGACCGCTAATTGCCAGAATTAATAATTTCTATTCAGAGTTCCCTGCCATTCTATCCTTTTAGCGTTATTTGGCATATTTTTTTTCCAAGACTATACTGCCTTTTCTATTACGAAACAAGTAAGAGTTCCAAACCGGTTTTATTATAAAAAAGACAATGTGGTCTTAAAAAAATACCAGCTTAAGATATATGGGAATGATAGACTGACTTTAAATTCAAAAGCATTTCGTTTGCATTTAGAAGAATAGAAAATAAATTCAGCAACTATAACTCAGCAAAATTTCATCTTTTAAGGTCAATCTCCTAGGTTGAAAGCAAATTCTATTTCCTATAGCATTGAAATACACAACGAGATTTTCTCCTTTCTGTTGATACTGTTGAATATTACGACCGGATTTAAAGGGAATTTAATTTTTTTTTTCACTTGTCTAATTGGTAACAGCTGACCATTGAAATTTGGTTGGTTACAAGTCAGATAACAGTTAAGCATTTGAATTTTCACAATGGGCAGAAAGAAAATAAGAACAAATAAAGGATGGGAAAACCTGAGACATTGGTAAGTTCTATTCCAACGTTATTGTAGATTATATTACTTTTATTCATGCACAAGTTACATTTTCAAACAGTTCGTGGTAACGAACTGTAGTAAGGAGCGATGGGGCTCAATAGTAACCAAAACTCTAAAAAACGAAGTTTTAATACAAATAGTTACATCAAAAGAATTGTATTTTAATGCTGATTTTAAATATGTAAGTTTAATCGAGTTTAGTCTTACCGGCCAAAAGTTACAAGCCTGAGAAAATGTGCCTTATTTTAGAAAATAGGCGGAAATACCCTCTTAAAGTCACATAATCTTAACAAAATCACACCATCAGTCAGCGTATCCGAGAACCCTACTGTAGAAGTTTCAAGCCCCTATCATAAAAAAGGTGGAATTTTGTATTTTTGCCAGAAGACAGATAACGGGTGCGTATTTTAGGTTTTTTCTTTGTTGATTTTTTCCTCAGGGGTGAATATATCGACCAAGTTGTCATAGAATGTCGCAAGAGGGTTCATTCTAACGTAAATTAAAAGTTCTAGTGTCCTTTTTAAGTGACCGAAAAACTGGAGGGCGCCGAGGCTCCCTCCAACGCACATTTACGTGGGGGGGCAGGTTACGTGGGAGGATCTTTCCATGGAGGAATTTTTCATGAGGGAAGAGAATTTCCATGAAGGGGTCGCAGGATTTTCTAGTATCATTTATAAAAAGACAATGAGAATTTTTTTTTCAACTGGAAGTAATGATCAACATTAAAACTTAAAACGAACATAAAATATTACTTAAATAAGGGGGTTTGTCTCTTCCATAATACCTTGCTCTTTATGCTAAAGTATTTTTAGTAATTTCAATTAGTTATTCTACGGCCTTTGTGATTCAAGGGTAATTCTGAAAGATTTGGAACAAAATTCAAGCTTTAGTGTAAAGAACGAGGTATTGACGAGGGGGCAAACTCCCTCATATACGTAATAAAAATGCACACATATATAAGTTCGTTACATAAGCTAATTCGTAAGGTACGTATGTTTATTGCTAACAAAAACGTTTGTAAAAATAAAAAAAAAATCTAGTTGTATTTTTAAGTAACCAAACATTTGGAGGTAACTAGGCCTCCATTCCCACCCCCTTTTTTTAGCGAAATCGTCCGATCAAAACTATGAGAAAGCCATTTAGCTCGCAATTAACAAAAAATTGCTTCTCCAAACTAAACATCCGTATGATATATGGGTATATTAGTATGATATACGGGTAGAATTTCAGAATTCTGTCGAAGTCCAAACCATGTTGATAAATAAACTCTAATTACGTTGAGATTTAGTTGCTACTTTAGGTACTTCCAGGTAAGCTAGGACAGCTAAATTTGGCAGGCGTATCAGGGAGCAGACCAGATTAAATTGGAAATAGTCATTTTCCCGATCTGACCATCTGGGGGGTGAGTGGGGTCCAGTTAATTCGGAAAAATAATATTTTTTTCGGGGGCCGGTAATATTTCAGAAAAATTTCGGTTAATAGAAAAATGAAATATTTTTAACTTAAGAACGGGTGACGGGATCTTAACAAAATTTGATGTTTGGAAAAATGCTGCGTCTCAGAGCTCTTATTTCAAATCCAAACTGGATCCGGTGACATTGGGGGAATTGAGGGGGGAACCTAAAATCTTGGAAAACGCTTAGAGTCGAGGGATCAGGATGAAACCTGATGGGAAAAGTAAGCACAAGTCCTAGATACGCGATTGACATAACCAGAACGGATCCGCTCTTTTTTGGGAAGTGGGGGGGGGTTAATTCTGAAAAAATAGAAAAAATGAGGCATTTTTAACTTAGGAAAGAGTCATCAGACACCAATGAAATTTGATGTTTGGAAGGATATCGTGTCTCATAGCTCTTATTTTAAATTCCGACCGGATCCGGTGACATTGGGGGGAAGATAGGAGGGGGAACCTAAAATCATGGAAAACGCTTAGAGTGGAGGGATCGGGATGAAATTTGGTGGTAAAAATAATCGTTAGTCCTAGATATGAGATTGACATAACTGGAACGGATCTGCTCTCTTCGGGGGAGTTGGGAGGAGGATGGTTAATTCTGAAAAGTTAAAAAAAATAAGGTATTTTCAACTGACGAAGGAGAGATTGGATCTTATAGAAATTTGATATTTGGATGGATATCACGTCTCCAAGCTGTTATTTTAAATCCCGACCGGATCCGGTGAAGAGGAAGTTGGGGGGGACCTAAAATCTTGGAAAATGCTTAGAGTACAGGGGTCGGGATGAAACTTGGTGGTAAAAATAAGTACTAGCCCTAGAAACGGGCTTGACATAACCGGAACAGATCTGCTCTCTTTGGGGGAGTTGGGGAGGGAGGGTTAATTCTAAAAAATAGAAAAAATTAGGTATTTTAACTTATGAAAGAGTGATCGTACCTTTATGAAATTTCATATTTAGAAGGACCTCGAAACTCAGATCTCTCATTTTAAATCCCTACCATATTCAGTGTTATTAGGGGGGGGGGCATTACTGGTACGGATCCGTTCTCTTTGAGGGAACTAAAAGTTGTTAATTTGGAAAAATTTGAAAAATTGAGGTATTTTTAACTTAAGAATGGGTGACCAGACCTTAATAAAATTTTATAATTAGAAGAAACTCAGGTCTCGGGGGGGGGATTGGAGGGGGAAACTGGAAATCTTGGAAAACGCTTATAAATGGCGTAGATACGTAATTGACGTAACCGGACTGGATCCGTTTTATTTGGGGGAGTTAGGTGGTGTGGTTCAGTGCTTTGGTGAGTTTAGTGCTTCTGGACGTGCTAAGACGATAAAAATTGGTAGGCATGTCAGGGAGCTGCACTAATTGACTTGTTATAGTTGTTTTCCCCGATTCGACCATCTGGAGGGCTGAAGGGAGGGGAAAAATTAGAAAAATTGAGGTATTTTTAACTTACGAGTGGGCGATTGAATCTTAATGAATTCTGATATTTAGAAGTACCTTGTATCTAAAAGCTCTTATTTTAAATCCCGACCAGCATTAAGCCTCTGATTTTCCTTTTAAAGCAATCTATTGATTCTTAGAATTTTGCTAGAGCTCATATCATATGAGCTCTTGGCTCTTCTTGACCTTGTCACAAGTGCCATATGAGCTCTTAGCTCCTGTTTTTGATGAATAGTATATAAAATTAAGCAGTTTCAAAAATTTATTAAATACCCCTAAGGCGTTTCCTTCCTCCCTTACCTGTATTTATGACCCCAGGGCAAGGGTGCTTAATGTTTATTATGTACCTTCAGGAACTTATCACTTTAAATGACATTAATTTAATAAGTATATGCATTACTCCGTAAAGCAAAGTATATGATTACCCCGGTTCCAAACCGGGGTAATCAGTCATTTATGAACGATCCTATAAATCATCAACTATAGGAGATGATGGGGAAAACCAAAATATTCTAAGATACGGCACTATTAGGAATAAAATGAGATCCCGTGGAACTAAAATGGACGAATATCCTACAACTTTAGATTTTAAAAAATAATGTTCGTATATTTTATAGGCCTACAATCGGCGTTTCTTTACTTTTAAGAGCCAATAATGTCTAAAATAATGTGTTTTAAAGAAAAACGTTCTTTTTAAAAATAATATTCATACATTTTATAGGCCTACAATAGATGTTTCTTTACTTTTAAGAGCCAATGATGTCTAAAATAATGTGTTTTAAAGAAAAACGTTCTTTTTAAAAATAATATTCATACATTTTATAGGCCTACAATCGATGTTTCTTTACTTTTAAAGGCCAATAATGTTTAAAATAATGTGTTTTTAAGAATAATGTTCTTTTTAAAAATAATGTTCATACATTTTATAGGCATACAATCGGTGTTTCTTTACTTTTAAAGCCAAACTGTTATCTACTTTGTAACCTAACAAATTCCAATTCGTATGATGTTAAAATGATATTGCCTCAAGGTGTTGTTGCCAATTACACATGTGTTCAACTTCCTTTTAAATCTGGTCTTAATGCTAGGGAGATGTCAACATTCTTAATGATATTCTGGCAAACCCTTCAAGGAGTGCTTAAGCCAATGAGAAAGGAGGAAATCTTGAATACTAAGAATTATTGCTAAAAATCATCTGTTATAACTACAAACTTAAAAATCTTTGGGATTATTTGTCGGTATAAGATCTACAAAACGACACAAAAATCAAGGCTATATGATTAGTACAACCCTATTAAACAGTAAAGGAAGAATACCTAAAATGGCAAATTTTAAAGGAAACTGATGATAACAAAAAAAAAAAATCACGGCCAAAAATTTTGAAATCTTGTGGGAAATCGAGAGGCTACTTTACAATTCTCTACGTCTTCTAAAAGTAATTTTATTGCTACTTTTAAAATTAGAGGTATCCCCACTAATTAATTTTTTATGAAGCTCTAAAGAAAAAAAATGCAAATTTGTTCGGCCTATTCATGTGTCTGTTGTCAAGAATCTGCTCGTGTCTGTTGCTAATACGCATTTCACTGCTATAGGAAAATAGCATTGGCTTCAAACCTCGGTGATTGACCTTAATTAGAAGAAAAGAAGATTGAACCACCAACGCAATACTAAAGAAGTCAAGATTCAAAAAGAATTGATGCTAATCTATTATTTGTGATAATTTCAGGTGTTTTTAACTTTGCATCCCTTATTATTTTAATTTCGTTCATCCATTGATCTTTCTCCATTTAGAGTAACCTCTACTCTTCCTCTCTTTTACCACTCGGTCTCTTTTACCCCCACCCTCTCTCTCTTTCTCTCTTACCCTTCTCTACCTCTCTTTTACCACTCGCTCTCTGTTACCCCCCTTTCTCTCTTCTCTCTCTCTCTCTCTTTCTCTCTATGGAACCCATATGGAAAGCACATGGGTTTGGCGATAGTCTTCTAACCCGCACTAGTAGTCCTGAATGCCTATCTGAAATACATTTTCTGAGGCAGGTCATCAAACAGTTCGTGGTAACGAACTGTAGTAAGGAGCGACACGGCTCTATAGTAACCGAAACTCTAAAAAATGGAATTTTGATACAGATAATTACATAAAAAAAAGTCGCATTTTAATGTTGATTTTAAATATATAACTTTCATCAAGATTAGTCTAACCTAGCAAAAGTTAAGAGCCTGAGAAAATTTGCCTCATTTTAGAAAATAGGGGTAAACACCCCCTAAAAGTCATACAATCTTAACGAAAATCATACCATCAGATTCAGCGTATCAGAGAACTTTATTGTAGAAGTTTCAAGCTCCTATCTACAAAAATGTGGAATTTCGCATTTTTTGCTAGAAGATAAATCACGGATCCGTATTTATTTGTTTTTTTGTTTTTTTCCCAGGGGTGAACATATCGACCCAGTGGTCCTAGAATGTCACGAGAGGGCTCATTCTAACGGAAATTAAAAGCTCTAGTGCCCTTTTTACGTGACCAAAGAAATTGGAGGGCACCTAGGCCCCTTCCCACGCTCATTTATTCCTCAAAGTCACCGGATCAAAATTCTGAAATAGTCATTTTATTCATCATAGTCAAAAAACCTAATAAGTATGTCTTTGGGGACGACTTACTCCTCTTCAGTCCCCGTGGGAGGGGTTACAAGTTACAAACTTTGACATGTGTTTACATATAGCAATGGTTACTGGGAAGTGTGCGGACGTTTTCAGGGAGATTTTTTTTTGGTTTGAGAGGG
Source organism: Artemia franciscana (assembly GCF_032884065.1). NCBI lineage: Eukaryota > Metazoa > Arthropoda > Branchiopoda > Anostraca > Artemiidae > Artemia > Artemia franciscana. The sequence goes on from NC_088875.1 coordinate 37,036,388, forward strand.
AAAGTTGAGGTAGGGGGGGGGGGTGCGTGGGAGGATATTTCCATGGAAAAACTTCTCATGGGGGTAGAGACTTTCAATGAAGGGGGCGCAGGGTTTTTTAGCATTATTTAAAAAAAATGAAAAAATAAATATGAGAAGTTTTTCCTACTGAAAGTGAGGAGCAGCATTAAAACTTGAAACGAACAGAAATTATTGTGTATATGAGGGGTTTACCTCCTCGTAATACCTCGCTCTTTACGCTAAAGTATTTTTAGTAATTTCAACTATTTATTCGACGGCCTTTGTGATTCAAGGGTCATTCTTAAGGAATTGGGACAGTATTTTACTGTTTTAAGAAGTAGAGTTAAGAGAAAGAGTCAAACTTTAGCGTAAAGAGCGAGGCCTTGAGGAGGAAAAGCCCCTTTCATATACGGAGTAATTTCAGTTCGTTTTAAGTTTTAATGTCGCTCCTTACTTTCATTTAAAAAAACTTGTTTTTTTTTATTTAATAAGTGTCACTATTCGACTGTTTTAAAAGATCTAAAGCCAAAATCACCAGTGATGATGAAAAACAGAGTGAGAAATCTCACGAAAAGAAAACAAACGGGACTACAGTCAGTAGAAGGAAATGACAGAACTAAGGCGAATCAGTCGCTTTGATGTTTTCATTGAAGAAAATTTATTTAGCTTCTATTTAGCGACAATTGTATACGGAGTTATTTGTTGTTTTTATTCCTTGGTTTTAGATTTTATTTGGTTTTAGATTATATTAGTTTTTATCTTGGTTTTCTTAGCGTTGAAGAGTCCTTGTTTCATACAGGCGAAATACCTGCGTCGATTTAGTCTTGTCTTTTCCTTCTATTGGCCGTTGTCCCGTTTGTTTTCTATTCATGAAATTGCTCACTCTTTCTCTTTGTTTTTCGAAAACTTCAAAAAAAAAAAAAAAAACAACTTAAGGCTATATCCAACTTTGTTTCATATGTTACTTTAAGTACCAAGGCAATCAAAATGAAAACATTTTCTGGTCTCTGGAACAGTGTTAGGTCTATACATACCCTAGAACCCTGATTTTCTCAGATTTTTCTTTTGGCTGCTTAAAAATTTTGAAGTTTTTTAGGGTTGTACTGCGTTTACGTCAGTATTACCATTTTTAGGCGTAAAAATCAATAACCAAAACTGATGTATTCAACATGGTTGAGAAACTGTTCATATGAGGAAGTGGTGGTGGAGAGGAGGAAGTGATCTATTCATTCTTATGAGGAAGTGGTTGCCAGAGGTGAGCTCAGACGCCAAGTTTGATTTACATCTTTTTTTCAGAATACGTACTTTCATCATCCAATAAAAAGCGGTAGAAAACTAAAATACCTTCATAGCTTCTAAGTAATGTTCCACGAGCACCTAAATTCAAATCCTCCCAGTACTTGTATAAATCTTCCATCTTCTCAAAGGTGTCAGCTTTAGTTTGATACGTCAAATTGTCATCCACACATAAAAAGCTTGGAGGAGTTGTCGTGGTATCTCTTATGCCTCCGTGCTTATTTACATATACCATAACTTGGTCTTTGCCTTTCATTAAAGATGGGCCAAATTGGATCAAACCAGCAAAACACAGGTTCTCTAGGTTATAGTGCGTCGAAAACAAACACTTTCTTCCAAATAGGAGGTATTTCGTTATTTCCTTTGGCAAACATGATATCTAAAGTAGAAAAAAAAAAAAAAAAAACAAATGAAGAGCAAAAAAAATGACAGAGAGACAGAGAGAGAGAGAGAGAGAGAGCGAGAGCGAGAGAGAGAGAGAGAGAGAGGGGGAGAGAGAGAGAAAAGTTCCACTGAAATTCGCCAAATGTCAATTAATTTTCCAGGCAAAGCTCAAACTAGTATTATTCAGCCCACTGAACACTTTAGACAAGAAGCAAAACAAGACTATCCTATATGTAAAAGCACACTTCTTTGGAATTCTCCAGATTTTTGTCGTCTATAAATGTCCAGAAGAGGTTGTCGCATGCGAACCAAACTTTATAAGGAGTTAAAGCAAGTACCCTCAAAAAGAAAATCAGTTAGAAGGAGTAGTTCAGAGATATCCCAGAAGGGATAATCACTTATTGACTAAACTCGGTGACAAATAAGAGTTTGTGTCCTAGTTATGTCGTTTGGGAATCAGAAACAGACCAAGGGCCTAATTTCGTCAAAATCCTCGGGGGGGGGGGGGGAAGGTGGACCAAACTTTCTCAGATCAAACGAAAATGACAGTGAGAAATGAAAAATAAGCCTTATATATAATATATATACATATTTGAAAAATAAGCCATAAATACAAAGAAACACTGAAGAAAACTGACCCGTTTCTCTAAATTATACTGGCTTATCTTCTTTTTGACAAGATTTTTGAAGAAACTTAATTCCAGGAAAAGGGGTAGGGGGAGAAAACTGCAGTCTATGGTGGGGGCATACTGGGGTCTAGAGGGGGAGGTTGCAATCCCATGCCCCATATCAAACAACGTCCCTGAAACAGACTCAACCTGTGTGGGGATAGAAATGAGGAAGGCGTTTATCAGAAAGTCTAACATAAGCAGTTGCAGTACATAAACTAGACATGGTGAATACCTTTTTTGTATAGTTACACCTTTTTAGTTATACCTTTGTTTGATACATCTCTGATGTATTATTAGTTCTTGAGATATTGTTGATATATGTTTTTTTGACATTCAGCCTCTACAAAAAGCCTATTGATACAGTTATAAAGCAACATAAACCTTCCATGCAAGTTTTACTTTATACCCTATTCCCGTTCTAAGATTGCATACCTGGCCATCTTGAAAATCCGGATCAAAATAAAGAATTTTTGATTTATTCAGTACCTATTGGTTGGTTCAAAAGTCCCCTCAACATGGACTGAAAGCTTCATCTTAGTAATCCAAATGGTTTCTGGGACATAGCTGTCACGCCCTTTAAATAATCTTTATCAACATAATGAATTTCGATTTAGTTCAACAACCTCCTCAACTTTTCCCTGAAATTTTCACTGTAATATCTTTGGTTTCATTTGTACTAGCAGTAACTGGTAGCAGTCATAATTGTAGTCTTAGTAGCAGTAGTACCAGTTGTAGGAGTAATAGCGATAGTAGTTTTAATAGTCATAGCAGCATGGTTTTAGTAGTAGTCGCTGTTGCAGATGTAGCAGCAGTAGTACCAGTTGTAGTAGTAGCGGCTTGCCCCTAGTGGCCTTTGGTTTGTTCAGCATCCCCCTTAACATACCCAGAGAGTTTTAACTTAATACCCTAGACTATGGGTCGGCAACCTGCGGACCGCATGCCACCCACCAACCGTCTTGGTTCCGCCCGGCAGATCCTCGTCACAACTCACCAGACGGACCATTTTGCAAACCATACCAATATACAACGGAGTGAAAGGGTGCCATCTAGGAAATCTCAAAGAATCCTTAAATGCCATCTAACATAGTCGGTTTAATATTTAACCATCCAGACTAATTATTTTGTTATTTTACCATTTTTATTATTGAGTAAGCCTACATCAAAGTTTGGGGAATGCCCCTGACAAACTTTTGCCTTTAGATTTTCTTTGTCTATTCTTTATAGTTCAGTAAAATTTAGAGCTTGTGGTACCTAACGAAAGCCCAATTATCTGGTCGTGTTGTGTGGACATCATGTTTCAAAATATTCATAAGAAAAAAAAGTAATACTGGATTTTGCAGATGGCTGTCATCTGGTATATAGTGGAACAGAAAAAAATGACACACAGTGGGACATATCCCAGTATATACCAGATGATACCCATCTACCATACTAAGGGTAAGTTTTTTTCTTGGAAAGGTAATTTTCTCCAAAAGGGTTCACTTACATCCAGGTTGTCAAAGAAGCAAGATACAATGACCAAGGAACAGAATAAAGCCTTAAGTTTAAATTTTCAGAGAAGCGAGAGAGGGAGTAAAACTAAATCAAAATTTGCAATACATATCCAGATTCTAAAAAGGGTGTATGTGCAATATCCCAGGAAAAAAAGGGGGGGGGGTATGTTGAAACTTCCAAAGCATACTATTATGGATGTTGAATTAAATCAAAAGAAACTATGGTCATCTAAGTTTCGACTATGATAATTAAAAGTGCGACACATGACATTTTTGTAACTTTTCCTGATACCCAAAAAACAGAAAAGAATTTGCCGGCCATGGTTGCTCGGAAGGATGAGGCTAATAGGGATAAAGAAAACATGCTCTAAACCAATTTTTTATGCTCTTCAGTGATATAAATTAAATTCAAGTATGCCAAGTGAATTAAAAATTATTCCATTTTATGATTTTGTGTCTCCTTTTTCCTTGACTGTAACAGAGGACGAGAGCCAGGTCCCCATGTTATTGCTTCACAAAATAATCCTGTTCTGTCATTCTAAGTTGCAACAAGACCTGAGGAAACAGAGAGATATGCCATTTAGAGGGTTGATGTCTATTTTTGTCTTTGTAACGGTCCAAGATAGGACTATTCCGACTGCACCATTTCATTCCTCGTGCTGAGTTTACCCACGAATCATACATAATTTATTTTTGACCAAAATGGCATATGTTGCACTTTTAAAGTGCTTACTGTATTTGCCACTACACAATCTCAAAGAAGACATTAAAAGCAGGAAATACCTCTGCAGATACGAGTGTGTGAACGCCTCAATAAAATACACCATAATAAATTGAGATTAAAATAATTATTAAATTAAATAATTAAATATAGATAATAATACACAGTAAAAATACACAATAATAAATTGAAAATTGCTCCATCAGATTGAGCATACCAGAGAACTTTGCTGTAGGGGTTTTATGGTAAAACCTATTCTACAAAAAATTGGAAATTATAAATTTTTTTCCAGACGGAAGATCGTGGATACATGATTTGTTTTTTAAGAAGTTGGTTGTTTTTCCCAGGCGTGATCGTACCAGAAAAAAAGGAGATTAGGGGAAGGCTCAATAAAACGAAAAATTGAAATTTATCCTACCCTTTTTAAGTGACCGAAAAGATCGGAGGGCCCCTAGCTCTCTTATCGCGCCCTTTTTTTCGCTAAATACATGCGATCAAAATTTCGACATAGCCAATTGGTTCAGCATTGTAGGAAAGGTCTAATGACTACACCTCTGGAGATGATATACCCCCACACCAAGCATGAGGAAAGGGCTGTGAGCTATGCAATTGTCCCATTGCTTTTACACTTACATTTTTCGACGATAATTTTTGTGGGGGAGGATTTTTCGCGGGAAGAAAATTTTCGGCAGAATTTTTCAGGGGAAATTTTAAACATTGGGAATTTTCCTGGGGAGATTTTACATGAGGGTAAGTTTTCCCAATCTGTATACAAAGCTTTAGATAGGTCTAACACACAAAAGTGAACATTCGTTTTGAGCGATGAGTGTCTTGTAACACCGTTGCAAGTAAACGGTGGGCATGCTGGCATCCTATACGCGACTTAAAACTGAACTGATTCGCATCATAGTTTACCTTATCTAGAAAAAATGGGAGCAATACATATTCAAATAGTTAGCTTAAATTACACGCTATAGTGATAGGGCAGTAGGATCCACAGTCAATCGGATCCTTTCCTCGCTTCAGAACAGAGTGAAGGGTACCACATAGGAAATAGGCAGGCACCAGTGAGCTACTAACACATATCTGAAAAAGTAGTTGCAGATGGCCAATCAACTCGGGAGAATCAGCTCTTAAATGTTGAACACAAATTCCATCCAAATCCTTAGATTTTAGTCTTTCAATGCTTTTCACGACAGACTCAGCACTAAGAGGGATAATATCTTTCTGGCGTAACCTACGCGGAGTAACTGGATCAAGCAGTCTAGAAAACCCGGAATGGAATGCATAATTCACTGTACTGAAAATTGCCGAGTAATGACAAACCCATGAATCACCAGGAATTGAACTGGACGAAGTAGTCGGGTTTAGCTTGCTAGAATTCACCACTTCACTCCATTGCCAAGGACTTTTCAGAAATTCCTTATCCTTATACCGGACACTTCGCAAGTAAGATTTGAGTTCAGACTTAGTTGTACTTTTAATATTAAATACATGACCTGAAGTGGAGTAGCCACACGCGTTCCATATCCAAAACCACATTTTTGCCCGATTTTTAACACTTTTTAACTGAGGGTCCTCTTTCCATAAAGAACTTCTAGTTTTCTAACGAATACACTAAACAGGGCTAGCAATGGCCTCGGCTTGTTTGAGGCAGGCAACAATCTTAAAATCGTAAGATTTAGTTGTGATCGAGCATTTGGTGATAAGACACTGGTACAAAAGAAAATGGGAGGGAACTGTCACACATGAGAGCAGAGTTGCCAAAGCACAGATATAAAAAGTCCAGTTAGCTTTATTCTATTCATGCTTATTATACCATTTTGTGCCTCGTACAGAAGACCCACACTGATTTGGGCCAGAAGAATGCGAAACAGAGACGGTACAAGATAGGGTGAGGTGATCAAAAGCTCGTTCTTCATCATGAACCTCAACATTATAGCATATCACACCAGCCGAGCAAACACAGTGGTCTGTATGAATATACAAAAAATTTTCACTCTTAGTTACTATCTGATATCCATCTTGCAAAGACTGAAGTACAAGATCAGACCGAGTTGACTCTCTACTTATGTTACAAATTAGGTCTCCCACGAATATCCGCTTATAACTACGACTTTCAATATTGCGAAGGAAATTCATCAGAGATGACGCAACTTTTGGGAATATAGTAAATGACAGAAGTGTTTTTATCATGAGGTAGGTAAGTACTGATAATCACTAGGAGAGAAAATTCAGATCATAAGATGTCACTTTTTCTTTTATCTCATTAAGGGTTCTGTCAAGGGAGCTAATCTTACTGGCCAACCTGGAATACGCTACTGCGGGGATAACTGGAACTTCAGTAGGCGAGACAATAACAAACATAGGCAGCTGGGAATTATCAGAGTCACATTGAAACAGCAAGTCCAAAATATCTTTCAAATTTCTCTGCGAAGTTAGGTCACCTTGCCTCTTTGGAACAGCTTTATTCAGATCTGCTGTTCCCCAAAACTTCGCTTTGGCATCTTTAATGTCTTTTTCATCAAAAAATTCCAGTGCGTGATTAATTATCGTCACTTCATCGATTCCTTCGGGAAAATTCGATTGAATAAAATTCAGAACAGGCGAATATACGTATTCCACTACTATCTTGCTCACGTCACACCAACAATAACGGCAATGCCAATCCAAAGTTAAAAACAGTCCATAGATCTGGCAGGTCAAAATCCAAACAATCATTCTATATACGCAAGACGAAAATATGAACTCCCTCCGGGAAAACAACTTCAGTAAAAATCCAGTTACTTCATTTAATCACTGGGTCACTGAATTAATTGGTAACCATAGAAGAGGATTATTCGTCACTAATCTCAAGTCAGTTGTTGTTACAAAAGGATATACAATTTTAGATGTGTACTTATTGAAATCTAAACAACGACTATTTTTTTTCAGTTTTTGATGTTTTATTAATTGCAGCAATTTTGAAAAAATAGACCGAATGGAAGCATCAAAACACATATAAGATTGAACAAAACGCTAAAGTTCCTTTTGGTAGATTCTTTTGGGGAAAAGGTTGATAATGTACACAATTCCTAAGAAAAACATAAAAGCTGAGATGAGAAAAAACCATCGGCTGAGACGCCAAAAACTTGAGTTATGCCCTTTTAGGCGCATCATATGTGTGCTGAGTTGGATTGCATTTTCATCAGCAAAATCATTGCAGCTATCCAAATTCTTTATGTCGGCGTTGATGAATTTATTTGACATCAGAGCTTGGTCTTTCATCTCTCTGATAAGACCAGAAATGTTGCTAATAGTTTCCACCTCCTTTTGCCTTTGGATTTCTAACAGTTTTTTTGAACTGGTTTTCGTCTTCTCATCCGCATTGCTGCGCCCTAGCAACTTTTTTCGTTCATCTTCAACTACTTGGCCACCCTTTTCGTCCTTTTCCAGAAGTTTTTCTTTCATTTTTCTATTACAGTCAGTCTTCAAACGCTGACGGAGTATCTTCAAAGTGGTGCCTTCACCTATTGATGCTTCACCATGACTAACACAGTCTAATGCAGCATTCTTTTCTTCAACAGATGGCATTTCATCAGAGATAATAAGTCCTCGCCGAACTTTTAATTTTTTGGTATATCCTTCCAGTGCTTGATTTGAAGGTGGGTTGGGAGAATTTTTCATTTCAAAATGAAAGTCTTCAAGGGCTTCAATATACTTTTTCAGCTTATTTCCAAAACTTTCCTTTGTGTTTTCATTGCTAATTGCATTTGTTGTTGCATCCAATAGGCGGATAAAATTAATTTCGGCCCTACTTTTTTTGGCAACCATTTTAGTGTTTTAATAATTTAAATGTTCGACATAAGAACTCCGTTTGACATCTGTAATATTTCTCCCTCTAGTGACTTTGGAATTACGGGAATAATTTTTAATTCATTTGTTCAGTACTCCCGAGGCGTTCTTTAATATCTTATTAAAATATTTTTGCTATCGTAGAAATCCAAATAATCTAGTTCTTTCAGAGAGCGTTAGCAATGTTTCAGCAGCTCTTTCCCGTTTAATAAAAAGGATTTCATGGCTTCATAAAATTCATCTTTGTCTTGATGTGACGAGATATTTTTATTTGAAAATAAATTTGTATCGACAAGGCCGCTGATTATATTTGTTGCTATATGTAATTTTTCATTTTCTTCTGGATTTCTTGAAAGATAATCTGGCAAGATATCTGTACGGTCTTTTATGCATACAGGATTGTAGGTATACCCTTGTGAGTAGAGAGCCCATGTTGTCAGTTGTGCTGGAATATTTTGCATAGTATGCAGCCAAAGCGATTTTTCATCTACGATTCAGGTTGACTTTTTAGCGAGCGAAAACTGTCAAAATATTCATAGTAAACTACCAATGCTAATCATTCCCTCTCAAGTGTTGAATATATTCTTTCTGCCTAAGTTAAAGAGTGCCTGGCGAATTAGATTATACCCCCTTCAGAATTTATATTTAGTTGTATTGCTCCAATTCCGTAGGCTGATTCGTCAGTTTGTAAACATAATTCTTGGGAGATGTCTGGTAACAGGGCTGCCAATTTTTTTTTAAGGGGTATATCACAGTTTTCCGAAAATGTACTTTTTGTGTCATCTCAGATTCCATAATTTTCCACAAAATGTGTCATATTTTTTCGCTAAAAATGGTATCATATTTAATTGTCAAATCTTTATTTAGAGTTTTGAATATATAGTGTTTTCTAGATCAGTTCAAAAGGAGGAAACTTAACCTTATCCTATTTTCTTGGGATCCTTACGTTTTTATGACGTCAAGAAAGAAATAAGAACATTCGATTAAATCAATATAACACACAATGAATTTGTGTCTGGATGGCCAACGAGGGAAGTTTACATTCATAAAAGTTCTAGGGACAATCAATTCCATCAGTAAATTGAAATAGACTTCTCGTATGACGTCATGAATTTACGTAATCGGCTTTATCGGCTAAGCTGTAGTTACAACCTTCAAAAATGGAAAAAATACATAACTTTGATTTTAATTCGATTTTAGCTAGCCCGTTTTAATTTGGCTTTTTTTCATTATCCAGTCTTTTGTGTTTCTGTTCCAGATTCGGGCGAACTTTTGACCATTGAAAGAGGATTGTGCTCTTTAGACATACATTTTTGGAAGGAGATGTGGTCTTTGTGTTTCATTCTGAAATTATTCAGGCTAGGTAATAATTTACGCTGACAGCCGGACCCTTAAAGTCAAATGTCCCATTGATTAGTCCCATTTCCGCGTATCTTTATCTTGGTCTACAAATCAAAGAAGAAGGAGAAGTTGATTAAAGTCACTGCGGGAAAAAAAATTCGATATGACGTCTCAGAAGTATAGCTCCAGAAGTTACTTTTAGCATCGCTTATCAAACGGTAAAAAATCAAACAAATTAATAAACTACCATAAAGGTCCATAAGAAAACGGAATAATGAGAAGAATAGCTGTGTGTGATATTTATGTGTTGTAGCTCCAGATTAGTTCCTAATCTTTTGTGTTTCTGTTCCAGATTTTCTCGAAATTTCACGTTTGACAGAGTGTTTTACTATTTAGATACACATTTTTTAAGGAGATAGTCTCTTTATCTTTCAAAACAATTCAGGTTTGATATTAATTTACGCTTAAAGGCAAAACCTTAAACTCACAGGTTTGATCAATTAGTCCGATTCCCATGTTTCTGTATCTTATTCAACAAACCAAAGAAGAAGGAGAAATCAATATATGTCTTAAAAGTGCAGCTTCAGCTTCCTTAAACTTTGCTTATCAAAGCTTCTCCTGAAGAAATAAGAAAAAGATTATTTGGACCAAATTTAATAGCCCATAAAGCCAGAGAAGAAGAAGAGTAGCTAATATACAAATGAACAACTTGTTACGTAGAAATTTAAACCCTTCACTTGAAACATTTACACCTAAACCCTTAAAGCCACCCCTTTTAGATTTATTAGTCACATTCCCACTCAAAATCAAAACAGAAAGAAAAGTCGATGTGTCGTCTCAGATGTTCAACTGCAAATATTAATTAGGCATCACTTATCAACAAATCAAACAAATCAATAGAAGAACACAAAGATCTATAAAAAACGAAATAGTGAAAAGAACCACTGACGCAGACAAAAAAAAATTGTTTAGTAAGCTATATTTCAAGATAAACGTTTATCTTGAAATGTTTAGAGCAAAAGTTCTTGAACTTTTGCTCTTATATATCGCTCTCATTTGTTTGTCCGCATCGTTCTTATTTCTCGAATTGTCCAGAACTTTCTAGCTTTAAAAAACTGGGTAAAATCTTCCCCTATAAGTTGCGATTAATGGAGCTTCTGACATCTATTCTTTTTAATTGCCACATTTTGGAAGGCTAAACAACTGGACAATAACAGGAAAAAACATAATTTTAATCGATGTGTGTAGAAGTTTTCAAGCTGTAGTAAAGCTTGACTTTACTACAAGTATAGTAAATTAACATCTAAAGTATTGATTTTAGTATAAAGTATAAACATAACATATATAATAGCATAAATTGTTAATATGATTTAAAGTATAAACTTTTAACTTACCAGATCATAATAAAGAATTTCGATTTATTCAGTACCTTTTGGTTGGTTCAAAATCCCCCTCAATATGCACTGAAAGATTCATCTTAGTAATCCAAATGGTTCTGGGATGTAAATGTCACGCCCTTTAAATAATCTGTATCAACATAATGTATTTTGATTTAGTTCAACATTCTCCTCAACTTTCCTTGATAGTTTCATTGTAATCCCTTTAGTTACAATAGTTCTAGCAGTAACTGATAGTAGTCGTAGTTGTAGTTTTAGTAACTATAGTACCAGTTATAGTAGTAATAGCAATAGTAATTGTAACAGTCATAGTAGCATGCTCTTAGTAGTTGTTGCAGTTGCAGATATAGGAGCAGTAGCACCAGTTGTAGTAGTAGCAGCTTGACCTTAGTGGCTCTTGGTTAGTTCAGCATCCCCCATAACACACCCTGAAAGTCTTAACTTAATACCCCAGACTATGGGTTGGTAACCTGCGGGCCAAATGCCACCCACCAGCCGTCTTGGTGTCGCCCGTAAGATCCTCTCTGCAACTCACCAGACGGACCTTTTTGCACACCACACCAATACACAACAGAGTGAAAGCGAGCGTCATCTAGGAATTCTCAAAAATCCTTAAATGCCATCTAGCATACTTAGTTTAATGTTTAACCATCCAAAACTAATTATTTTGGTATTTTATCATTTTTATCTTTGAGTAAGCCTGCCTCAAAGTTCGGAAAATATCCCTGACAAATGTTTTGCCTTTAGATTTCCTTTGTCTATTCTTTTTTGTTCAGTAAAATTTAGAGCTTGTGGTACCTAACGAAAACCCAATTATAAGGTCATGTTCTGTGGCCATCTTGTTTCAAAATATTGATAAGAAAAATATAACACTCGATATTGTAGATGGCTGTCATCTGGTATATATTGGAACAGGAAAAAATTATACACAGGGGGACATATCCCAGTATATACTAGATGACACCCATTTACAAAACCAAGGGATATATTTTTTTTTATCGGAAAGGTAATTTTCTCCAAAAGGGCTTTAGTACATCCAAGTTGTCAAAGAAGCAAGATACATTGACTAAGGAACAAAGTTTTTTTAGTCACTAAGGTTCAATTTTCAGAGCTAAAGAGGGAGTAAAATTAAAGAAAAATTTACAGTACATATCCAGATTCTCAAAAGGGTGTATGTGCAATATCCCAAGAAAAAAAGGTGGAGGTACGCTGAAGCTTCCAGAACATATTATTGTGGATGTTAAACTAAATCAAAAGAAATTATGTTCATCCAAATTTCGGCTGTGATAATTTAAACTGCGACACATGAAATTTTTGTAGAGCCAAAAAACGAAATAGAGCTTGTCGCCATGGCCGCTTGGAAGGATAAGGCTAATGGGGATAAAGAAAACAAGTTCTAAACCAATTTTATATGCTCTTCAGCGGTATAAATTAAATTCAAGTATTCCAAGGGAATTTAAAATTATTCCATTTTATGACGTATGTCTCCTTTTTCCTTGACTAAAACAGAGGACAAGTGCCAGGTCCCCATGTTATAGCTCCACATGATAATCCTTTTTTGTCATTCTGAGTTGATAAGACCTGATAAAAAAGAGACATATACCACATAGAGGGTTATGTCTCTTTTTGCCTTTGTAACGGTACAAGATAGGACGGGTCTGACTGCACCATTTAATTCCTTGTGCTGATTTTACCCACGAATCATGCATAATTTATTTTTGACCAAAATGGCATATGTTGCACTTTTAAAGTGATTACTGTATCTACCACTGCACAAACTCAAAGTAGACCTTAAAAGCAGGAAATACCTCAACAGATACACTTGAGTGTGTGATTGCCTCAATAAAATACACAATAATAAATTGAGGTTAAAATAATAATAAAATACAATATTTTAAATTTTAGATAATAATACAAAATAATAAATTGAAAATTGCTCCATCAGATTGAGCTTACCAGAGAACCCTGTTTTAGAGGTATGGTAAAACTATATGGTAAAACCTATTCTACAAGAAATTGGAAAATTGAATTTTTTTTTCCAGAGGGAAGATCGTGGATATATGCTTGTTTTTTTTTTAAGAATTTGTTTTTGTTTGTCCCAGGGGTGATCGTCTTGAAAATAAGCAGATCAGGAGAAGGCTCATTAAAACAGAAAGTAGAAAGTAATACTGCCTTTTTTAAGTGACCAAAAAGATCGAAAGGCCCCTAGCTTTCCTCTTGCGCCCTTTTTTCGCTAAATACCCCCGATCAAAATTTTGACATAGCCAATTGGTTCAGCATTATTGGAAGGTCTAATGACTATGCCTTTGGGGGTGATATACCCTCCACCAACCATGAGGAAAGGCTGTGAGTCATACAATTTCCCCATTGTTTTTATACTTATATTTTTTCGACGGGAATTTTTGTGGGGGAGGATTTTTCGTGGGATAAAAATTTTTGGCAGAATTTTTCAGGGGATATTTTAAACATTGGGGATTCTCCAGGGGAAGTTTTACATGAGGGTAATTTTCCCAAATCTGTATACAGATTTAGTTTTATTTATCTAACTTTTTCTTTGGCTGCTCAATTATACATGCGGAGAGAATGTCCCGGGGGAAAGTATTAGCGGGGAAGGAATTGTCTGTTTTTTTTTGTGCGTGGAGAGGGGGAGGTAAATTCTGGACTGATTGAAACAGATCAGAAATTTAATGAAAAAATGAGTTTTATCAAATGAAAGCAAAGAAAACTGCCGAGAGGAGTTTTTAAAGAGGAGGAAATTTTACAGGGAAGGGGGATTTAACATGGGAAGGATTTCTCATTGGGAAATTTTCCACAGATAGGGGAGGGGATTTACCGGCATGATTTGAAAAACGATAAGAAATAAAAAGTTTTCAACTGAAAGTAAAGAGCAGCATTAAAACTTAAAGCTAACAGAAATTTCCGTGGATGAAGCGGGTTGCCCCTTAGTCAATCCCTTGCTCGTTACGGTTAAATTTTTCAGTGTATTAAAAATGTTTGTGGGGGAAGGGGGAATTATCTGGAGGGGATTTCCCACGATGTGAATTTTCCCGGGGGATTTCCCAAGGGGGTGAACTCCAGCCCCCATTCCCATTACTTTTTGTGAAGGATCTGCCAAAAACGAGCCAATTCACGCTACAGTAGTTTCTTGAGTTGAAACTCCAGGGCAAAATGAGGGGGATGTTCAACTGATCAAATGGAAAAATATTCATACCACTGCAGCTACTATTACTCCTACTACTACTTTTATAACTTTTACTACTGCAAAGGCTTAGGTCATGAGGAAGAAAATTTCCTGGAATATTGAGGGGAAGCTGAGCTGAATCAAAACACACTCGGAGCAAGAAGGTTGACGAAAGGGCGTATCTCGGAATGGCCTAGGGTATTTAGTTGGAACTTTCAGGGAATGATGAGGGGGATGAAAAATTGCCCAAAAGGCAATAGGTACATGCTACTACTACAACACCTACCACTACTACTATTTCTATCGTGACTATTACTAAAGCTAAGGGTTTTAAAGTGGAAACTTCAGGAAATGCTGATGGGGAAGTTTAACTAAAAAATACACTATGTGTTATAGGTTGTCAAAAGTGCGGATTAGCAATGTATTTACAAAAAGCTTAAAACAGAAATTTCCAGGGCATGATGAGAGAGATGTTCAACCGACCAAAAGGCAATGTGAGCATTATGCTACTGCAACTATAGTTATTACAACTGCTAATATTACCAATGCTACTAATATTCCTACTACTATTTCTAAGACTACTGCTACCACTAGGCTAAGGATGCAAAGTAAAAACTTAAAGAGATATTAAGGTGAGAGTTTAAAAAATCAAAACACGCTGAATGCAATTTGTTAAAAGGGTGTATCAACAACATCTTAGGAACGGCTTGGAGTATAAATTGGAAACTTTCAGGGCTTGTTGCGGTAGATGTAGAACTAACCATAAGGCAATATTTACATGCTACTACTGCTACTACTATTGCTACAACTACTAATAAAGCTAAGGCTATTAAACAGAAATTATCAGGGAAGATAGAGAGCATATTGGACTAAATCAAAACATACTATATGCATGCAGGTTGTTACACAGATGTATCAGCAATGTCTCAGGAACTGCTTAGGGTATGAAGTTAAAACTTTCAGTATGTGTCGAGGGGGATGTTGAAAAAGAAACAGTAGGGGCTATGTGATTACTGTTACTAATTCTAATACTGATACTGTCACTATTGTAATTATTTTGACCAAGGGTATTAAGGAGGGTGGAACTTTTAAGAGAATTTTATAGAACCAACTTCAGGTTTGAGAAGAATTGTCCAATATTGACCCTGTTAAAGCTTGTTGCTTGACCCAATCTTGTGGTTTCAGGCTTGTGTAGTGACAGTTGGGGATTTCAAGCTTGAAAGCCTACCAGGTGGTCTATCCCTGCCAATTTGGGATTAATGGAGCCAAAGTGCCATGCAGTAGTAATTGTAGTTACAATTACAAAGGGCGTGATTAGCCTATTCATTCAGCATAATTGGAAGGTCTAATGACTATGCCATTGGGCATGATCTAGGGTAGTGGTACTCAAACTGTGGTACGCGTATCCCTTGGAGGTACACCAAATTTCTTAGGTACGGCCGACCAACAAAACAATCGTAATTTACTTCATATCGGTAGTTGAAAAGGGGTACCTAAAATGTGTTGTGGGTAAAGGGTTGAGTGTCTAAATAAGTTTGAGAACCCCTGGTCTAGGTTATTCAGTTAAAACTTTCAGCGTAGGTTCAGGGATGTTGACTAACCAATAGCCACTATACGTATGCTACTACTATTACTAATCCTACAACTGTTACTGTTATTACTACAACTGCAGCTAAGACTACTACCACTAACTGCGAAGGCTAGTACTACTAGTACTAATGAAACTAAACATATTTTGGTTTAAATTTCAAGGAATGTTGAACTGAAACGAAACATATAATCTCGATGCAGGTTATTAAAAGGGCGTAATATCTATATCCCAGGAACATCTTAGATTACTAAGATGGAACTTTCATTGAATGTTGAGGGGGGTTTTGAACCAACCAAAAGGTACTGAATAAATCTAAATTGTCTAAGTACATCCTTGTTGTCAAGATATGCAGGCGGAATATCTAAGAACTGGAATTGGGTATAAAGTAGAAACTTTCACGGAAGGTATATGTTGCTTTGTAACTAAATCAAAATAAATTTTGTGCATGCTGGTATTGCGCATGCATCTCTAGGATAAATGAGTGTATTTAAGAGGAATAGGGATGAAGTCTTCTTTAGCCAGAACAAACTTTGCTTTTTACTGAAAACAAAACAGTGTTTAATTTTTTTTTCTTGTTTTACTTTAATAAATCCAAAATTTTTAAGATTTTCAAGAATGAATATCATTATATATGTTGAACTGTCAATCCACATTCGTTTGTTTTTCAGTAAAATTGGTAATGATTCCAGCTTAAACATCATCCTAGACATCCACCTGCTTGTTATTCAGAGACAATTTCTTATTCTGGAGCCAACTCACTGGATGACTGGAAATGTTTCTATGCTACGGATCTCAGCGGTGTCCTTAGAGCCCTTGTGAACGGCTTGGATAACGCAGTCTACGATAACTCATCTATTCTGGGGCCAGCATACCAAAGTTTACTGGGCAAAATGGATGACAGCTATGAAAGCCTTTCGGATCTCATGAAGTTGTTTCCTAAAAAAGGATTAGGTCAGCGGAAACAATGTTAGAGCTAAAGGCTTTCGGGCACTTTTTGACCAGGAATGAGGTTGAAAGCAAAGTCATAAATCACAGTATAGTTGAGGGACTATTCCGTGAAAATAACGCTGTTAGATTGATATTCCCGACTCTCTGGTCAGTTTACCAGTGGGTTGCGACAGTGCCACCAACTGCGACCACAGCAAAAAGAAATTTTAGCAAACTAAAACTGGTCTTGATACGTTTACGCACAATGATGAACGATGACCGTTTGGATCACTTTGTCACGATGTGCTGTGAGACTGGCATTACGGACAAGCTGAAACTCGACGAATTATTCAAAGTTTCACTGTATTCGAAACCAAAACGTTTGAATTTTTAACTGAAGGTATATAGTTGAATTTTCTTCTTTTTTTGTTTAATCTGTGTATTTTAATTTAAATTTGCAGATTTTACACCTCTTGAATCTTTTATATATAAATCTTGTTATCACTTTTCTCTTAATATGACATGGTTCATACGCTTCTTGTGGGAAAAAGAACTCAGCAGCTATTCTTCCTCAGATTGTGTGATTTTTCAGGCTGAATTGCGATTCCAAGTTTCATATTAGAAATGGACATTATGCTAATTATTGTTGAAAAAAGTCGGTATGAATGATGAGCCATACGGTAAAAATCAATCCCCCCCCCTTCCAAACATTTTGGCTAATAGCGCTCCTGGTGGAGGTAGTATTGGTAGTGATAGCACTAGTGATAGTGTTAGTTGTAGTAGTAGAGGTAGCATACAAATATTCCCTTTTTGGTCATGTCCCTTATCATTTCCTGAAACTTCCAAATTAGTGTACCCATTTATTCATAGATTATGCCCCTTTTGACGTTTCGTATACACATAACGTGTTTTGATTTAGTTTATCACTCTCCTCAACATTCTCTGAAAAACTCATCAGAATTCTATTCGTTTTATGGTAAATAAAGTCCAGAAAGGCATACTTTCCTCAATAACATGTATTATATTAAAACAATGAACAAATTGCCAAGCTTACAGCCCTTAACCTGTAGACTGTGGGGGAGGTTAACACCCCCCAAACCCCCGAACAAAATAGATCACTTAAAATTTTGATTGAATATATTTGGAGAATAATAGGCTTGTGGGGGAGGGGGATGGTTGCCCTCCATTCACTTTTGACTCTTAAAAAGGGTACTAGATCTTCCAACTTTCAATCAAATGAGCCCATCTGATCCGAAGTTTGTACAACAATCCATCCATAAAGTCTTATATGCCCGGGGCACAACTTAAACCCTTTCCCCTGGGCTCTGGAGGGTTTCTTTTTTACCTTGAAGGCTTTGATATCTGCTCTTTGGACTAAATGGTAGTTTTTGAACAAAATGGTTATTTCAGAATTTTGATCGAATACGTTTGGGCAAAAGAGGGTGTCAGAGAAAGAGTTAGTGGCCCTCCATCACTTTTGACTTTTAAAAGGGAAATATAGCTTAAAATTTCCAATCAAATGAGCCTCCTCTAAAGCTCAAATAACTGCTCCTTCCAAAAAGCTTATATGCCCCAGGTGTATAATTTACAGCCCTTGCCTTCAGACTCAGGCGGGTGTTTGTCTACCCCAAAGGTCTCGTTATGTGATCGTTGGATTGTTTTTGAACAAACAACTATTTTAAAATTTCTTCTGGAGGCACTTTGGGAACATAGACCGCAAGGGGGGCTAGTTGTTTTCCGATCACTTTGACTCTTAAAAGTGCAATAAAACTTCCAATTTCTAATCCAACGAGCCCTCTGTGAAGTTTATGCGACCATCTTTTCCATAAAAACCCTATATTTCCTCAGGGCATGGTTTACAACCTTTACCTTAAGGGTTGCGGGGGGGGGGGTCATCTTCAAAGATATAATTACTGGAGCTTTCACCTACGCTGAAAAAAATGACTATATCAAAATTTTGATTGGGTGTATTCGGGGAAATCATGGGCGTAAGCGGACAGATGGTTTCTTTCCAATCCCTTTCAACTAGTAAAGAGTACACTAGACGTTGCAATTTCCAATCGAAGGAGCCTCTTTCAAAGTTTCTACGACAATTCCTTTTATACGGAGTGCCCTGGTCTGAAACCAGGAAAAGAATGAAAATCACACAATCAGATTTAGCGTATCAGAGAACTCTACTGTAAAAGTTTCAAGCTCCTACCTGCAAAAACGTGGAATTTTGCGTTTTTTGCTAGATGAAAGATCACGGATGCGTGTTTATTCGTTTATCTGTTTTTTTTTTGTTTTTTTTTCCAGGGGCGATCATATCGATCCAGTGGTCCTAGATTGTCGTGAGAGGGCTCATTCTAACGGAAATTAAAAAGTCTAGTGCCCTTTTTGAGTGAGCAAAAAATTGGAGGTCACCTAGGCCCCCTTCCACGCTCATTTTTTTCTCATAGTCAGCGGATCAAAATTTTAAGATAGCTATTTTGTTAAGCATAGTAAAAAAAAATCTAATAACTATGTCTTTGAGGACGGCTTAATCTCCCACAGTCCCAGGGGAATGGCTATATATATATATATATATATATATATATATATATATATATATATATATATATATATATATATATATATATATATATATATATATATATATATATATATATATATATATATATATATATATATATTTATATATATATATATATAGTGGTGATGGGAAGTATTTTTAGTGGTGGTGAAGGCGGTTAAGTGAGAAGATCTTTCCATGGATGAATTTATCATGGGGGAATAGCATTTCCACGAAGGATTTGCTGAATCCTCCAGCATTATTTAAAAAAAAACAATGAGAAATTGGATAAAAAAGCAAGTTTTTTTTCGACTGAAAGTAAAGAGTAACATAAAACGAAGAGAAATTATTATGTATATGAGGGGGTTCGTCCCCTTCTCAATACCTCGCTCTTTAAGCTAAATTATTTTTAGTAATTTCAAAAATGCTATTTATTCTTATTGAACGACCTTTGTGACTCAGGGGTCATTCTTAAAGAATTCGAACAAAATTCGAACTTTAGTGTAAAGACCGAGGTATTGACGAGGGGGCGAACCTCTCATACACGTAATCAAAATATACAAATATAGAAGTTTATTGTGTTAGTTTATTTGTAAGTTACGTATATTTATTACTAATAAGAACGTTCTTAAAATAAAATTAAAAGTTCTAGTGCACTTTTCAAGCAACCAAAAGAATTGGAGAGCACCTACGCCCCCTCCCCGGCCCCTTTTTCCTCAAAATCATCTTATGAAAACTTTAAGAAAGCCATTTAGCCCAAAAAATAAAATTAATATGCAAATTTGGTTTCAATTATTCATGTACGGTGACCCAAAATCAAAACCTGCATTTAATTTAAAAACATTCTTAAATTAAACAGAAAAAAAAGAGTTTTTTCATCTGAAAGTAAGGAGCAACATTATAACTTAAAATGAACAGAAATTTTTACGTATATGAGGGGTTTTGTCCCCTCCTCAATGCGTCTCTCTTTACGCTAAAGTATTTTTAGCAATTTTAAAAGGGCAATTTATTCAAATAAACGGCCGTTATGATTCAGGGGCCATTCCTAAGGAATAAGAACAAAATAAAACTTTATTGTAGAGAGCGAGGTATTGACGAGGGGGCAAACCCCCTCATACGCGTAATAAAGACATGCGATTATAAAAGCTCGTTACGTAAGTTTATTTTGTAAGTTACGTGTATTTTTTTACAAATAAAATTGTTTGTAAATAAAATGAAAAGTTCTAGTTGCCGTTTTAAATGACCAAATATTGGAGGGCACTTTTCACCCTCCCCCGCCCTATTTTTAAAAAAATCATTTGATCAACACATTGATAAATCCATTAAACCAAATAAAAGTAAAATCAATATGCAAATTTGTTTTAATTATTCACGTACGTTGAGCCGAAATCAAAACCTGCATTAATTCAAAAATGTTTAGAAATAAAAAAAACAAACAAGTTTTTTCAACTGAAAGTAAGGAGTGACATTAAAACTTAAAACGAACACAAATTATTCCGTATATGAAAGAAGCTGCCCCTCCTCAATGCCCCGCTCTTTACGCTAAAGTTTGACTTTTTCTCGAAACTCTACTTTTTAAAACAATAAAACAATTTAGCGTAAAGAGAGGGGCATTGAGGAGGGGACAGCCCCTTTCATATAGAGAATAATTTCTGTTCGTTTTAAGTTTCAATGTCGCTTCTTACTTTCAGTAATTTTTTTAATTAATTCTCTAAAGCTTGAAAATGATTGGTCTAGCAGTGATGCCATGCCACCATTTATCTGGCAGAAGCATTATTCTTCTATTTTTTCGGTTGTTAACTATTTCATACAAGCCGTGTATTCTTGTCTCTTTTTGCCTTTTTTTTCTATCCATATTTCAGAGCGACATGCAATTCCCATTACATATTTAGCTGTATGTAGGCATATTAAAAATAAAAGATTTTGATTCTATTGATACAGGAGGGATATTTAAATTTCATCTTTCGCTAAGTTGCCCTGCATTTGTTTTTCATTTACAGAGTACTTTTCCAGATGTGTATATGCACATCTAGTGTACCAGAGAGTGTTCTCTGTGGCACAAATATCAAACAGTTCGTGGTAACAAACTGTAGTAAGGAGCAACCCGGCTCAATAGTGACCAAAACTCTAAAAAACAAAATTTTGATACCAATAGGTACATCAAAAGAATTGTGTTTTATTGCTGATTTTAAATATATAAGTTTCATCAAGTTTAATTTTACCCATCAAAAGTTACGAGCCTGAGAAAATTTGCCTTATTTTAGAAAACAGGGGAAAACATCCCCTAAAAGTCATGAAATCTTAACGAAAATCACACCATCAGATTCAGCGTATCAGAAAACCCTACTGTAGAAGCTTAAAGCTCTTATCTACAAACAAGTTGAATTTTGTATTTTTTGCCAGAAGGCAGATCACGGATGTGTGTTTATTTGTTTCTTTCTTTCTTTTTTTCCCCCAGGGTGATCGTATCGACCCAGCAGTCCTAGAATTTTGCCAGAGGGCTCATTCTGACGGAAATGAAAAGCTCTAGTGCCCTTTTAAAGTGACCAAAAGAACTGGAGGGCACATAGGCCCCCTCCCACGCCAATTATTTTGCCAAAGTCACCGGTTCAAAATTCAGAGATAGCCATTTTCTTCAGCATAGTCGAAAAACCAACCATATAATTATGCCTATGGGGATGACTTACTCCCCCACAGTCCCCGTGGGAGGGGCTGCGAGTTACAAACTTTGACAAGTGCTTACACATAGTAATGGTTATTGGGAAGTGTACAGACGTTTTCAGGGGGATTTTTTGGCTTGGGGGGGAGGGAAGGGTTGAGAAGAGGGGGATATGTTGGTGGAACTTTCCATGAGGAATTTGTCATGCGGGAAGAAAATTTCCGTGAAGGGGGCGCAGGATTTTCTGGCATTATTATTTATTACGCATATGAGGGGTTCACCTCCTCCTAATACCTTGCTCTTTACGCTAAAGTGTTTTTAGTAATTTCAACTATTTATTCTACGGTCTTTGTGATTCAGGGGTTATTCTTAAGGAACTGGGACAAAATTGAAGCTTTAGTGTAAAGAGCGAGGTACTGACGAGGGGTGAACCCACTCATATACGTAATAGAGACATGCGAATACAGAAGTTCGTTTCGTAGGCTAATTTGTAAGTTACGTATTTCGTTTACTAATAAAAACGTTCGTAAAAAATTATAAGTTCTAGTTGCCTTTTCAAGTAACCAAAAAATTGGAGGGCAACTAGGCCTCCAATTTTTGGAGGCCTTTTTTTCTCAAAACCATTCGATTAAAACTATGAGAAAGCCATTTAGACAAAAAAATAAATATGCAATTTTTTTAAATTATTCATTTGTGGAGAGCCAAAATCAAAACTTGTATTAGTTAAAAAACGATCAGAAATTGAATAAAAAAAGTTTTTTTTTAGCTGAAAGTAAGGAACGACATTAAAACTTAAAACGATCAGAAATTGCTTCGTATATGAAAGGGGCTGCTCCCTCCTCAACACCCCTCTCTTTACGCTAAAGGTTTTTACTGTCTTAAAAAGTAGAGTTGAAAAAAAGAGTCAAACTTTAGCGCAAAGAACAGGGCGTTGAAGAGGGAACAGCCCCTTTTATATATGAAGTAATTTCTGTTATTTTTAAGTTTTAATGTCGCTCCTTATTTTCAGTTAAAAAACTTGTTTTTTTTATTTAATTCAATATTAAAACGGTGAAAATATTCTTCTTATTGATTTTCATACCGGCCCATTACTGTTTCCTGTAACATAAGTAAATTCCTTGAATATATAATTCTTCCCCATCTAACTGATAGGAATAGTGAAAAAGAGAACCAGTTTGATTTTTGGCCTTGGGTGGGCTGTCAGCACCCTCATCGTATTTAAGTATCTTTTCTTCTGTATAACAATGCTAAGAGTAAAGGAATTTACATTTGTGCTTTAGATCTTTCCAAAGCATTTCAAAGTTTATCCATTAAAAGCTTGTTTATTCCTTTTATATTTCTGGTGTTGATTTTTTCCGTTATTCTACTTCTGCAGAATTGGTATTCTAATTTTTTCCTTAGTTTGAAATCTTCTTCAATTAATGCTATTAAAGTTAAAAGAGGCGTAAGACAAGGTGACGTTTTGTCACCTACACTTTTTAAAAATTTGTATCTATGGCGTGCTTGCGAAAATATCCTCTAAGTATTTCTGCGATGTTTCAGATGTTTCTGATTTTGCTTGTGCTGACGAGTTGCTCCTGATTAGTCAGACTAGGACTGGTTTCTCCAAAATGGCATCTTGTGTCTCCAATACTTTTTCTGGGATTGGCCTTTCGTTGAACGAAGAGAAATGTGAGTTTTTATTTTTCACTTCAACTTCTTCATCTCCTCTTAATTGTGATAATTTTTCTATTCCGTCTGTTGATTTTTTGCAGTGGCTGGGCATAACCATAGAGATATTATTAAAATTATCATTTAAAATTATAAATCTATGGGCATAACCCTTACTAGTAATCTTTTAAGTTTCCATCAGCGTGGTGTTTACAAAATTTCTAAAAGATTACAACTTAGATATGGGGAAACTGTTCCCAATCGAGAAAAGTGCAATAGACTGGTTCTGGAAAAACTCTACTCTACATATTGCGATCAATCAATCCTTTACAAGGCCATAATTTACCCCATCCTGAGAAAAATTGATTTAAAAAAAATCCAGAGTAGTTATTTCAGACATTGTAAGGTTTTCCTTTCCATTCCTACTTGAACAGATAATCAGATTCTAACAAGAGCTAAGAGCTCATGATATGTGGCGCTTGTGACGAGGTCGGAAAAACCAAGAGCTGATATTGTATGAGCTCTAGCAAAAGTCTAAAAATCAATAGAGTGATTTAAAAGGAAAATCAAAGGCCTAATGCCGGTCGGGATTTAAAATAAGAGCTCTAAGACACGAGGTCCTTCCAAATATAAAAAATTCAGTAAGATCCGATCGCCCACTCGTAAGTTAAAAATATCTCATTTTTTCTAATTTTTCCTGTCCCTTTAGCCCTCCAGAGGGTCCATAGAGGAAAACAAGTTTATCAAGTCAATTTGTGCAGGTCTTTGACACGCCTATCAATTGTCATTATCCTAGCACGTCCTGAAGCACCAAACTCGCCAAAGCACTGGACCCCCCTAACTCTCCCAAAGAGAGTGGATACATTCCGGTTACGTCAATCACGTATCTACGACATTTGCTAATTCTACCCACAAAGTTTCATCCTTATCTCTCCACCCTAAGCGTTTTCCAAGATTTACGGTTTACCCCTCCAATTCCCCCTCATGTCACCATATCTGGTCGGAATTTAAAATAAGAGATCTGAGACATGAGATCCTTCTAAATATCCAATTGCATTAAGATCCGGTCACCCATTCTTAAGTTAAAAATACCTCAATTTTCCTAAATTTTCGGAATTAATACCCCCTCCCACCCCAGAACTCCCCAAAGAGAGCAGATCTGTTCGAATTATGACAATCACTTATTTAGAACTTGTGCTTATTCCTGCCATCAAGTTTAAACCGATTTCTCCACTCTAAGTGTTTTCCAAGATTTCTGGTTTCCAAGATTTCTGTTTCCCCCCTTCAGCTTCCTATGTCCCCAGATCCAATTCAAATTGAAAATGGAGCATCTGAGACATAAAGATCTTTCTATATATCAAGTTTCATTAAGATCCAATCACCCATTCGTAAGATAAAGATACCTCAATTTTTCATGTTTTTCAAACTTTCCGTTTCCCCCCTCCAACCCCCCTCCCCAATTTCACCAAATCTGGTCGGTATTTAAAAAAGGAGCTCTGAATAAAAAAATCCTTCTAAATATCAAGTTTCACTAGCATCTGAGCCCTGTTCGTAAGTTACAAATACCTCTTTTTTCTTTTTTTTTCGAATTACGCCTTCCCCCCCATCTCCATCAAAAAGAGTGGACCCGGCCCGGTTATGTCAGTCATGTATCTTGGACTTGTGTTTATTCTTCCCACCAAGTTTTGTCTTTATCTCTCCACTCTAAGCCTTTTCCAAGATTTCCGGTCCCCCCCAATGACACAGGATCCGGTCGAAATTTAATATAAGAGGTCTGAATTATGAGGTCCTTCTAAAAATGAAATTTGATTTATATCCGATCGCTCCCTCGTAAGTTAAAAACACTTCATTTTTTCTAACTTTTCAGAATTAACCCTCCCCCCAACTCCCCCAAAAAGATCGGATCCGTTCTGGTTATATAAATCAAGTATCTAGAACTTTCCCTAATTTTTCCCATTAAGTTTCATCCCGATCCCTCATCTCTAAGTGTTTACCAAGAATTTAGGTTTCCTCCTCCAACTCCCCCCAATGTCACTGGAACCGGTTGGGATTTAAAATAAGAGCTCTGTGACACGATATCCTTCTAAATATCAAATTTCATTAAGATCTGATGACCCTTTTGTAAGTTAAAAATACCTAATTTTTTCTAATTTTTCTGAAATAACCCGCCCCCCCCTCCACCAGATGGTCAAATCGGGGAAACATTTTATTCTCATTTAATCTGGTCCGTTCCCTAATACGCCTGCCAAATTTCATCTTCCTAGCTTATCTGGAAGTGCATCAACTAGCAAAACCGGGATAGACAAACCGACAGACCGACAGAATTTGCGATTGCTATATGTCACTTGGTAAATACCAAGTGCCATAATTAATAAATATAATATACCTGATAAACATTAAAATTGGAAATGCTGCACCGAAAGCTCTCTGATGTTACTCTTGATGGGGTTTCTCCACATAATCGTTGTGCTTTTGTCGAGAATTTCATTTCTTGTGTGTATTTAATGTTGAAATTTTCTATTTTTCTTTAGTTCTTTTTTTGTGCGTTTGCGTTTATTTAATGTTAATTTTTTCCTATAGTTATTATTTTTCGCGTTTTGTATGTTTTGTATGTAATTAATTTTTTTACCAGACATTTTAAAAATTGTATAGTGTTTTGTGAATAATAAATAAATTCTTAATATTATTATTAAAATGCCCAATAAGCAAGGACTTTCTGGATTGCTTAAAGGATTTCAAATTTCACCCACGTAGTTATTTCAGTGATTTTGTCGGTCTTGACTCTTGATTAAAGAAGAAATATTTTTTTTAAATCAATTTGGGAATCTTGCGAGTTTTATGACTATTAATCATGAAACTTTAAGTCTGGTAAGTGTATCAATTTTTTTTTTTTTGGGGGGGGAGGGTTGTATGTACGTAGCTGTTTCCAAATACAGTTCTCGTTCTTGATTTAGACTTGGGATCCATTGAGAATATTAAGCCATAACCTAAGGAACCATTTGGTTCAAAGGAATCTTCTTGAGATTTATTTGCATTTCAGATCTGATTCTAAAAATCTCATTAAAACAAGCTCTCCAAATATTACAGCCACTACCATTGAAATTGCACCTTGGCCTTATGCCCTTCTGAGGCCATAGAGGCCCTGATGAAGGTACTCTATTGAAATCTACAGCTTACAGTTGACAGCCTAGCAAATTAGGCTTTAGAGAAATAAACATGTTTAGAAGACAATTCTTGCTTTATAATATGGAGAAAAATTATAGTTGGCAAGTTTTGAAATTAATTTGATTGGCCTATGGTGTACTCTCTCCCTCCATAATGCAAATATATAGCCCAACTTATGAATTTCTCTTGCATTCTGCCATGTTACTGGTCATTATTAATGAAAATAAATTTGATTAATGATGACCAAGTCAAGAAATGGAAAAAAGGATCTGAAGTCAAGCCTAGTTCATGCAATCTGGGCTATATATTGGCAAATTAGGTAAAGGTTTTGGGCAAAGTAGGCTATGTAGAATTTTTTTTCAAAATTTGACAACTAGGCCTACTATTCTTCTGCATATTATGAAGTTAAAGTTGTGGTAAACATTTTGTGGTAAAATTTGTGGTAAAATTCAATGATGAGTCTAAAGGCTAAAATATGTCCTATGAAGGTTTTTTTTTAAGTACCCAACTCCACTCCTTCTCCCTCTAGAGGGTCCACACTTTTGATGATCCCTATAAATATGTGTGTTATAAAAGTGAAACATTGCAAAATAGATCTTCTGCTTCAAATGAAGTACAATAATTTTTTTTTCAGCTTCACAATTTTGATTAATCCCAATTTATGAAGTTTTACAGATATGCAAATACATTTCCTAAATTTTGAAAAAAAAACATTGACATGGCTCTGAATTCTACTCAAATAACAGGAATTGTATTTTCAGAACTAAAGGCAGAGAAAAAGCAACTGGTAACTGAAAATTAAGGTAAAATGTTGTTTTGTCAAAATTTCAATAGGTATAGACCATTCATGTAAGCATATTTTTGGGCCCTCTAGAGGGATATGGAGTGGAGGTGGGTACTTCAAAATACCTTTCCTGGACATACTTTAGCCTTTAGATCCATCCCTGAAAGTTTCATTTGCCTAACCTAACCCCTTTCCAAGATAGCAAGAAGTCAATCAACTAGAATTTTACCTATTTTGTTGTTCATATTATTCACCTATGCATAAATTGAACATAGCCTACCACTAGATGCTCTTTCTGAATATAATTTTTTTCTTGCCAATTCAATTTTAAGCCCTTGGTAGGACCCAAGAAAATAATTTCATTCTATACTTTTGGGATATAAAGATCAGTGGTAAATTTATAGCAAACCACTATCCTAACTGGCTTTTGTACAAAGTGAATATACCACTCAATGCCTTTTTTATGCTCTTTACAAATATAATAATTGCTTCTACCTTTAATTGAGATTTAAGTACTTTTTAACCTAACATAAACTAACCTTATTACAAATAATTTTAGCACTGAGAAAATGTAGCTTAGTTAGTTTGTCTAAAACAGCATGGAGAAAACATAGTATTATTTTTTCAGAAACAACAGATAACTCACATTTTAATTTAAAATTTGTAATTTTTAAGAGCTTTAAAAGTGCTTAAGTTTGAATTTGTGGTAGAAGTTATTGTTATATCCATAAAAACATAAAATGGCATCAAGTGGTATGTTTGCTTTATTGGTAAGTCAGTTATATGTCAGAGCTAAGTCAGAGCAAAAAAAGTGCTTAAATCTGAATTTAAGGTAGAAGCAATTATTATTTTTGTAAAGAGCATAAAAAAAAGGCATCAAGTGGTATATTCACTTTATACAAAAGCCAGTTACCAGTATATGGTTTGCCATAAATTTACCAGATCAGTTAGGTTATAACATTTGTTTCAAACTTAATCTTTCATTATAAATCAATTTTGTAAAAGTTGTATAGGCTAATTCTTAAACATTGATTTGTCAAGATTAAGTTGATGAAAGAAATTCAAAATAAATCCACCATATTCAGTTTTATGCCACTTAACCTATATGTCAAAAAATATAAAAGCTGACACAAGAGTCCCACCTTGATAGGGAATGGCTCCTGGCAGAGCCATTCCCTATCCTTTACAATTGGGAGTCCTCCACAAGAGTCTAGATCAACAACCACAATCTACACCAAACAAATTTTTTTTCTCACTGGAGCATCACAAGGATAAAAAATCCTTATGTCACTCCAAGCTGTGATTTAAGAAACATGGTGGACAGAAAAATGGAGGAATTGTTTTGAATATCCTATCCAACTTAATTGTAATAAATCAATGCTTGTGGATTATTAATTCATTGCTGTGGATTAAATTTGAATTTTCAAGAAAAACAATTATTATGTTTGTAAAGAGCATTAAAAAAAAGACATCAAGGGGTAAATTTGCTTTATTTGTTAGTCAATAATGAACAGCAAAATATTTACTGAAGTTGTTTCATTAATATGGTTCCTTGCCTTAATTCTAGGTTTATGTCATAATATCTTGGTTAAACCTGCAGTGGTACAGCGAGTGATCTGCCTGTATAGCCTAATTGAATTTTTGCTTCCCAATTACTGTAACATATTTTGAAAGTGAAGTGAAAAATTACATTTACATACTGCTAGACTTTTGTGTAGCTTTAATGTAAATCTGTTTATATTCTTAAGATCCTATTTAGATACAATTTTTTAATCTAGTTTTTTGCCCTGGCCTAGTGGTTTCTGGTAATATATTATAGGCCTATATATAATTCTCCTGGAAAAGGACTAATATTTCTCTTGCTTTGGTTTCATGTAAGTCATTTTCAACATGTGTTCTTGTAATCATAATCCTGTTTCATAGCTACAGCATTACTATCTGAATGAAAGAGACTATAAGGTAGCAAAAAGGATTGACACCCTTTGCCTTTGGAATCATCTTAGGATAATTTTATATTGTAGCTTTTAGGAGATTTGATTATTTTGTCAGTGTTATGCTAGATATGTGGGTCTAGCTAGTCTTGAATTCTAAGGGGCTAATTGTTGGGTCAGTATTATGCTAGATATGTTTTTTTATCCTAGCTTTCAGGAGAGTTAATTATTTATCAGTGTTTTGCCAGATGCATGGGCCAGCCTTGGATTGTAGGGAGTTGAGAGGCAATGTCATAATTGACAAACAGCTTATGAAATTGTTATACCCAAAGGTCACAGCTGCACACTTACTAACTTTGGGTATTGGAGCCTTGGGTAGATACATCCAGGGGGGGGGGGGGGGTGGACAGTTTTGATGTATGCTGGAAGATATTTCTTTGTGTGGTCACAAACTTGCAGTACAGGGTCTTACAAGTTTCATGAACAGATAAAGTCTGCATAGAGAAGTTGTAGGGGTTTGAAAATTCTTCCCTACTTTTGGTATTTTTTCAATCCTTTGGGGAAATCCTGCCCTCCCCCCCTCTTTGGCACCAATTGAAGAGGGGATTACGTGTCCTCCCCCTGTGTTTTGTCCTCTAGATTTGAAAAATAACTTTTGGTATATTTATTGAAAAGTATCCTTTTTATATATTTTCAGTAAAAAAAAGCAAAAGACTTGTCCCTTGCCCCTAGATTTTGAGATTTTTTTTTCATAAATTGGTGCTCTGTCATTTTTTTTGTACATAACTGTCCATCTATGGGCATTAGCCATGCCTACGCCCAGGTTTGATCCTTAGGGAAGCTGGGATGTTTTATTAATGGGGCCTGAAATTGGGAAAATGATACATCATTGGACTTGAACTCCTCTTCAAATCATCTTTATTTCTGAGCTTTCTTCTCACAACTTTATATGTTCTGCTCTTGTTATGGCTATTATTATTTTTTAGCTTTACAGTGAAGATATTTATTTATAATATTTTATTCTAGAAGGAGTTCCTAACTTGAAGCTTAAAACAATCTTCAAGAAATATGGAAGGTTAAGTGTTATAGACATTCTCAACATCTTAAAAAACAAAATAACTTATTCTTCTGAAAACCAGCACTTGGAGTCCAAACAGTGCTTTTAGCTTCATACAAATTTTTCACTTGTTCAGTTGCTTCTAATCTTCTTCTTCTTGCTTCCAATTGTAGTTACAATTAGCCACAGTGAGACAGGTTTGGAGTCAGGGCAACCATATTTAACCATAAATTTGGCTGAAGGTTTTTTGAATTCTTAACCAACTATTCATTTTTGCTTTTCATTTCAGTTTACTTGTTCCATTTCGGTTGGCTTACTTATGATGTAGGAATTTTTTTTCCATTATAAATCAAATAAGGCACATTCATAGGGAATGTGGTCATTTTCATTTACAATGCTACAAAAAATGAAATTGTGTTGCTTCATTTACATTTTCAAAAAATGAAATTGTGTTTCATTTACAATGCTACAAAAAATGAAATTGTGTTGCTTCATTGCCCATGAGAAAACCTAATGAATATCTTGACTTCAAATTGTAATTCACAAGATTATTTATAGTAGATCTATTCAAGTATGTTGCAATGTAGATACTATTGCCACTTCTATACAAGTCTATCCCAAGTTTTCAATTTAACTCAACCATCTGCACAGACTTGCCATGATAAAGACTAAGACTAAATACTAATTTATTTTGATTAAATAATATGGTTATTCACTGCTTGTTCAAGCTTTTTTTTTATTGGATACCTTTTTTTAGGGATGATGTCCCTGCTGGTTCTGGGCCTATGGATTTGAATTCATCCCTTCAAGAGGTCCTTAAACACGCTCTTATCAATGATGGCCTCACAAGGGGCTTACACAAGGCTGCTTACACTGTGGATAGGTAAGCTTTTTTTGTGTATTTGTAAGACAGTGGTTCAACCTCCATTACTTATGAATAACATATCAATATGTAAAATACTTTTATTAGACAGTGAACTGCAACAAAATAATCTCTACTTATTTTGATCACATATAAAGTGGCTGTCACAGGCAAATAGACTGAGTATATCTGCTGGCGATAATTCTCCTGTGTAGTGTGGCAAGTGTGGTCTTAAAAAAAAACTACCTCCATTACAAGAGAGAAAAAAAAATCCTGAACATTCCTGTGTATGGGGGGGGGATTCTTACTAAAGGATAAGGGAAAGTCACCTTCCACTAAAAAAAGTGTATGGCTTCCTCATAAAGATTGGAAATATGTATAATTAATTATACTGTCTTAACACAAACAATTCTTTGTTTGAAGAATAATGTTCTGTACTATTTGCTGGCATCTAAAAACATTTTGACTTTACTAGTTTGCCAGCTTTTGAATTTAAGTAGTTTGATATAGATTTTTTTTTATAAAAAGCTTAATTTTTTTCCTCAAGGTAGACGTTGTCAGCAAACCACCTATTTTTCACCCTTAAAATGCCCAAAACTGCCAATAATTGGAGATAAAAATGCAATTAAGATCATGCTGGTAGAATTATTGCCTGCTGATAGCAGGTGGTTTACCTTCTATTAATTTTATTTATTATTTAATAGAGAAGTTATTGTTGTATATATAGCCAACATTTCAGGGTTGTTGTTTTATATGATATTTTGAAAGGGATTGGACTGAAATTCTAAAAAAAATTTTTTTTTGGGGGGGGGCTTACACTTTTATGGGTCACACTGACTAGCGATTTGAAATGAGAGGCCTACATTTACTCTTGTTAAACAGGCTAGTGGATTTCTGTCCCTCCTTAAGCTATTTGCTAAATTTTCATGCCCAAAATCACATATCCTCCACCTTTACATATCTTTTGTCATTCTGCTGCTTGAGTATGCATGTCCAATGTGGCATTTTGGCCTTAGGGTGGACCTGACTTTAAATAATATTCAGGGGTTTCTTCTGGATAATCTTTAGTATATCAGACTGAACCACCATATGGCCAAAACAATGATAAACAGTCCTTTAGAGAGCAATAAGGGGCTGATAGCATACATTGAAAGCATTGGTTACAACGCAGATTATTCCCAAAATTAGTATAGAGTGACATATTGGACTGCCAAGGTAGGGAGGCGGAATTCTTTAAGGAGGAGAATATTTTAAGGATAGTATATATTATGTATTTTTTTTCTGCTCATTGTAGTTACAGAGTTGCAAATGTTCTACGATAGGTAGGAAATACTAGTCATATTTTGCTTCCAATTTTAACATACAGCTGAAAGTTCAGTTTGTAGTTTTATGCACCATGCTAAAGTTACGGCCTATTATTGATCAATATAATTAAATTATAGCATTGCTTCTTATTTAATATTAAAAAAAAATGATGAAAAGTAACCAAACTATGAAAGTTAGGACATTTTATTGGTTGGAAAATTGATATGGTAACCCACTACTTTGCTGCTTAAACTAGCCAAAATTGTTAATCTCCAAAAAAGTCATACTTCCACTCAAACGGAAAGCAGAGCTGACTTGAATAAATTAAATGGTGATTAAGTTGACAAATAGCTTGATTTCTATTCGATGTAGAAAACTGAGTAAGTCAACCAAAGGAAATAGGGAGATCGTATGAGTTATTTTTGAATACGCAGTAAGAATCCTATTAAAAGTTGATAATCATTTGGGAGGAGGGGAAAATTATTATTTAAGAATTAACGACGCTTCTTGACTACTAAGGTCCCTGCGTCGGCCCTGCAGTGCATTCCTGCAGCGTGATTCGATCTCTGGGTCCCGTATTACCAAGCTAAGGTCAAATCCACTGCGCCACCACAGGACTTTGGAGCGGAAAATAAGTCCCTTGTAGTTATTTTCAAATTCTACACTACCTTTTTATTACGTACAAATAACAGTTTAGTAGGGATAAATCCTTTTATTTGACAGTGAAAACAATAACAAAATCTCTGGCTATTTCGGTCCCATATACATTGACCATCTTCAACACATATACTGAAGACAGTTGGCATGTTTTACTTAAAAAAAAAAAAAAACTTTAACTAACCTAGAAAAAACTTCTTTTTGATTAAGCATAATATTTGTTTTTTTTCAATTTTAGTTCATTGTTAATTATAATTTCAGTTATTGTTTTTGTTCTACTTACGACATAGCTTCACTTTTTACTTTTGTTTAAAAACTTTTTATTAATTTTATGAAAGAGTAGGATATAATCAGAATTTTAGCAATAGGAGGCTTAGCTTTCATTTTCCCTGTGAATACTGTGTTGAAAAGGGGGATTTGGAAAGAGGTTATTTATGTCGTTAACATTTTTTTAATTAACTTTTCTTTTTCAGATGTACCTAATGCTCCAAAGTTAACCAACGTTCAAATGCAGGTGAATCCTCAGAAACACAGTCTAGCTTCCAGAACTAGTTTTTGGGTATTTTATACCTCTCCACTGTAGTTAGAAACATATTATAGTCATGAGCGTCGGCCGTAGCTTATAAACGTAAGTCTTTTGTCAGATAAATGAAAATAACAGTTTTTCAGTGTTATAGTAAATTGAATTGAAAAATGTTGCTTTCGAGGTTAAAGTTATATCTCTAAATTATGAGTTTGATTTTTCAAGGTCTTATACTACTTTTGAAGAGGATATGTAAACACTAATTACGCAACTTAGCAGTTCGAAGTTTATAGAATAAAAGAAACCTTACCAGTCATTTAGATATGGTTCACTGTTACTAGAAGTAAAGTCACATATTTCTAAAAATTCCTTTCGCGAAAAATTGGCTTTGGTTTCACAGGGGGTTTTGACTGTCAATATGTCCAATGCCTTTTTCTTCTCTTTCAATCCATGCTTCGAAAAGCAATGGTTGCCAAAATATCTTTGCTCCTCATTTATCCTGGGCTTTGACCTAGTTTCGGATATTGTTTAAATGTTTAATGAAACCTAGAGGGGTTTTGACAGTCAGCATGCCCAGTGGGGCTCTTTCTTCTCTTTCAATCCATGCTTCGAAAAGAAATGATAGCCTAAATATCTTTGCTCCCCATTTATCCAGGGCTTTGACCAAGCTTCGGATACTCACTTTAATGTTTCAGACACTGCTGTAAAATTAGCCTTGCTACGTGAACGACTCTCAAGGCCTGCTATTTTGAAGAATTTGCCATTTCATGGTCTTATTTCATGTTTTTCATCCAGTTATTTTTCATTCTGGTTCCTTTTTTTCATGTTTTCTTGCTCAAGTTTTAACTGTATTTTAAAGTGGGGATTTATAATTAAGCTATTGTAACTATTATTTTAAGCAGAAGGCATTTCGGCAATTTCTGAAATCGGTAATACATGAAATAAAACCCTGTACACGAATACGACAAAAATAATGAGTTGCAGCTGAGTCGGAGCATTATTATGTTAAAAATGGAAACAATCTACTTCATTCAGTTGAAGTTGACCTCCTTAAATTTAATTTGCCCGTTTCCTCATTCTATTTTTTATTTCAGTATCATTGACTTTAAATAATTCCCCTGCGTTTCGCATGCACAATTATGGGGCTTTAAATCAGCTCACTCAAAAAGACCAGCCGTGATTTGGGAAAACATTATTCCAACTAATAATTGTTTAGCCCTTTTGTCTAAGAGGATATCTTAAATAATGATATATTGTATGTGCGAAAATAATTTTGTTACCATAGATTTAATATAACCACACTGAGAAAAATCTGAATTATTTTTCAAAGTTGTGATTTATTTTCACCAGATTGTTGTTAGGACTTATTTTCACCAGAAACTCAAATCCCAGGGGTAGGAAGCATGAAATTAGGTGACATAGAGTTTGTATGTTCAGGCAGGAAGGATGGGGTACATAGACAGGGAGTAGGACTCATGATAAATAAGGAAGCTGCTAAGTCTTGTTTTGGCTGGGAAGGTATTAATAATAGAATACTAATTGCTCACTTTATGACTAAAAAGTTCAGAGTATCAGTTATAGTAGTATACGCCCCTGTTGAACCAACTGACGGAGATACTAGTGACTCAGATGAACTTTACTTACAGTTACAGGGGCAAATAGACAGGATACCAGTTAGAAATAGGGTGTTTTTGCTAGAGATTTTAACGCCCAGGTTGGTAGAAATAGGGATAGATGGTATCCTAGCCTAGGTAAATTTGGTGTAGGAAAAGAAAACAGTAATGGCTATAGACTTTTTCAATTTTGTAGGTATAACAACCTAGTTATGACCAATACAGTGGTTGGTCACAAAATGACCCATAAGTTGACATGGTTTTCACGTGATGGTAAGACAGCAAACCTTACTGATTGTTATTGTCAACCGAAGACTAGCAGGATCAATACAAGGTAGTAAAGTGTATAGGAATGCTGTTATTGATGTTAAAAGTAAAGATCACCATCTAGTAGTGTCTAAGGTTAATTTAAAGCTGATATTTCGGAAGGGTAACTATGTCCTAGAAAGTTATGATGTTGGTAGACTCCAGGATACAAATTTGAGAAAAACCTTCCAGGAACAGTTGAATACTAAACTTATGAGTCTAAAATTTGACAATGTGGAAGATGGATGGAATAGTTTTAGAAAAACAATTTGTGAAGTTGCTGATGGTGTCTTACGGAAGAGCGCTAAGACTGCAAGTAGGAATATTAGTGAAAAAGCTTTCGATTTATGTTTAATAGAGAGTAGAAGGGGTTTGTACAAGAATTATCTGAGTAATAAGTCGTATGAAAACAAAAGGAATTTAAAGACAGTTGAGAAAGTATGAAAATATGAACTAAGGAGATGTGAAGTGGAGGCCATGGATAAAATTGCTGAGGATCTGGAAGATGCAGCTAGATGCCATAATAGTAAAATATTATACTGACATGTTAATAAATTGAAAGGGAGTAGTCAATCTGGACTAGTCTCAGTTTAAGATAGGAATGGGGTGACAATTAGTGATAAGGAAAAAGTTAAAAAAAGATGAGTTGAATATTTTGAGAATGTGCTAAACCGTGATAGTTGGAGAAAAAGATATTGTTGAAAAGGAAAAAGTTTGTGATACCTTTGATGTGAAGGAATATTTGTTTTGTGAGGAAGAATTAGCGACAGTACTAAAAGGATTCAAAAATAATAAGGCTCCAGGTGCTGATAGTGTGATAAATGAGTTTCTTAAGTATGGTGGCTCTGCGGTTAGGAATAAGCTACGGAAGATTATGAATATGATTTTTGAAAAAGGGAAAGTACCTAATGATTTTAGGAAAACCTTAATCAAACCACTGTATAAGAAAGGTGACAAGAGTGAGTGTGGTAATTATCGAGGCATTAGTCTGGTCTCTGTAGGTAGCAAATTACTTAGCAATATGATACTTTTTAGACTGAGATATGCTGTAGACAAAGTTTTAAGGATAGAACAGGACGGCTTTATAAAAGGTAGAGGATGTGTCGACCAAGTTTTCACTCCTAAGTTAATAATTGAGAAGTCTCTTCGTTGTCAAACACCTTTAGTCCTCGGTTTTAGAGCAAGCTTTCGATTCTGTTGATAGAAGAGCGTTAGCAAAGGTCTTATCCTTATATGGTATACTAGAAATATACATTGAAGTGATTTTTGCTATGTATGAGAATAATACGGCTGCGGATAAAGTAGGAAATGAGGTTAGCAACTGGTTTTGTATTAAATCAGGGTTGTGTTCTATCCCTCTTTATATGGATCATTTTGATGGACTTCATCTTAAGGAGTACAGTAGCGGTGATTGCAGACCATGAAATCAAATGGGGAGGAAAACGCTCCTGAACTTAGATTATGCTGATGATTTAAGCATATTAGATGAAAGTATGAGCAAAATGAATGAATTTTTAGAGGTTTTGCAAGTTCAGGGTGCTAGAATAGGCTTGAAAATTAATGTTAAGAAGACTAAGTCACCAAGGCTAGGAAAAAGTGAAGATGAAAAGGTGACGTTGGATAACGAAAAGATTGATCAGAATGGGAGCTTCACTTACCTTGGTAGTATTATTAGCAAAGACGGTGGGAGCAGTGAAGATGTTAAAATTAAAATAGCTAAGGTTCAGGGTATTTTTTTCACAGCTAAAAAAAGTTTGGAAGAATAGAAAGATAAGTCTGCAAACCAAAATAAGAATATTGGAAGCTGGAGTGATGACAGTGGTCAAATATGGCTCTGAATCATAGGCGCTCCAAAAAGCAGATGCAAATTTTACTAGATGTTTTCTAGAGAAATTGCCTACGGATTGTTCTGGGTACCCGGCTGACTGACCGTATTTCAAGCGTTATTTTGTACGAAAAATGTGGTTCAATCCCGCTTTCTAGGGCTATAATGAAAGAAAGGTTGAGATAGCTAGGCCACGTTCTGCGGATGAAGGATGACAGATTGCTGAAGATTGACCTTTTTGGCCAACCGTCTGGGGCTTCACGGAAAGCAGGTCGTCCTCGTCTGGGTTGGGAGGATGTCATAAATAAAGATATAAATCATAAATAAACGGGAACTTCCTGGGAGGGTGTAAAGAGGGAGGCCTTGAATAGATTAGGTTGGAGGAGGAGCGTGCGTAGCTGTGTTGGCCTCAGTCAGCTTGGTGCTGCAGTGAGTTATTAGTAGTAGTAGTAGTTTTTTCACCAGATATCTCAACATGCAAGCTGAAAATAAAACTATGTGGCCGCTTTCAAGTTTGGGCCCCGGCAAACGGCAGGCTCGCATATATTGGCTCTGGTTGTCGCTTCTCTTATAACTGGACATTATATCAGGTTCATCATAGTGTCGTGGCTTCAGTTTAGGTTTGATGGAACCAACCTGGGAAAATACTAATTTTTTTTATAATTCTAACAAAAATATATTGTAAATAAAGACACAGTTGTTCGGTTAAAGGGAGTATATATATTCATTATTCTTGTGTTTTAATTCACGAGATGTGAAATAAGTTGTCACAATTGAGCTAAGAAAATCCGGTGTGAATTCAATTCTCCCTTCCTGTTAATATATAGAAGAATCATCAATTTTATAGGATTTGTTTTCTTCTGGAAATTGTGTGATTCTCACCGTTACATCTTTTGTGGTTTTACCAGCTTCTGCTTCAAACTTACCGATAAAATTTTGTCAACGCCCTTGGAATTATCAACGTCCTTAGCTATTGCTTTTCCTTACCTAATAATTTGTATATGAAGTTCAATTGAATCGCTGTTTCTCCTTTCAAACAGCAAGTTGAAAAACTATGTTTGTCTACTCAGTGTTATCTATTTAATATAACAATTTTTTTTATTTTTCCTTTTAGACGATAATTTTTTTTACCTATTTCAGAAATATCAAATTGGAATACTCCGAATTAGACTTGGAGAATGCGACATGGAAGATTACCAGGAATATCAGGGAAGATTTTGCCATTGACAGGGTTGAGGTAAGAATATGTTGCAACAAGGTAGTATTATGGTAAAGAAATAGTGGTGAAATTGTCAGAGAGAGAGCAAGAAAGTACTGCCTAATTAAAGAACGATATGGGCACAAAGTATTTCTTTTCTATCAAGGCACTATATATAGAAGTCGTTCTCGTAGAGACTTAAGAAGAAGTTCAGTGGACAAAGAATTGTAAATTTGAGTCTTTTTTCAAGAGTAAAGCAATTGGTAAGCAACAAGCACATTTTCTGTGCCCATCCATTCCCCAAACGCCTCAAATCAAAATTTTAAGAGTCATTTTGTTCAATATAGTTGGAAGATCCAGAACTATGTCTCTTGTGATTTTGGCCCTCCAGCAAGGGCTGTAAGTAATGCAATTTCTCTTGACATGTGTATAACATTTGTTGTATTGAAAGGCAGGTATTTTTGACCTTTGGTGTCCAAAGGATTCATGGCATTCAGGTGAAACATCCCGGCACGGGCTGTCACAACGGTATAACTTAAGAATAACTGAACGACTAGCCGTATCAAGTTCAAACTATCAGGAAACAATGAAGGGGATGACGAATAAGCCAGAAAGGTAATATTTATTTGCTACTACTACTGCTGCTACTTCTATTACCATTACTGCCACTACTACCGCAACTACTGCTTTTCTAGTGATTACTACCAAGGCTGACGAAATTGAAGTGAATATTTCCTGAAATGCTGTGGGAAAACTTTAACTAGTTCAAAGCACACTATGTATATAAAGATTGTAAGCAAATCGTGTCTGCAATATCTTTTCTGATATTGCTAGACTTACCTAACAAGCTTGATACAGTTACAGTTTGATATGGTATTGCTGAATGTTACCATATACAGCTAAAACCTTCTGTTCATCATGAAAAGGATTTTCAACTGATCAGTAAGTAACACATTCATACTGCTGCGGCTATGATAAGCTGCTGCAACTACTGCTACTACTATGTTAACACCATTGCTAGTATTACTGGCACTCTTGAGGCTAAGGGTATGAAGTTGAAAATTTAAGAGAATACCGAGGGTGAATTGGAACTAGATTAAATCTTACTCTGCGCATACAGATTGTGAAAAAATATTATCTCAGTAATGATTAAGGTGTTCAGTTGCAAATATTCCAAGTAATGCTTGAAAGGAATTATCAATTAACCAAAAGGATATATATCGACGATATTACTAATACAACGACCGCTTTTTCGGCTGCTTCTGTTGCTTTATGGTGGGATTAAACCCCAATACTTGCGCTAAATGATTTATTGTTTAAGTCAGGATTATTGGTAGTGTGGTCTAAACTTCAAAAGAATTGCTAAGATTTTAGACTCAGAGGACAAAGTAAAACTTTTTTTTATTAACAATTTTTATAATATTAAATAATTTGATGGTTTTGTTAACAGCTTTTCTTGTTTTAAGGGGTTTGTCTTTGGATTTGTCTCTCTTCTTTATTATGAACTGGGTTTTATCTGAAGATCATAAGAACGAAGAATGAGGCAGATTAATTTTGCTGTTTCTTTAGTCTTCAGTGGAATTTGGGCCAGTCACAAACTTCTTATTTGTTTACTATTAACCTTCAGGACAAGAATTCTTATGGACCTATTCCCCTACAGTTATCCCTTCTTTTAATCTAAATATTATAAGATGTTCTTGAATTCCTAACGCTCACAAAATCTTATTACAGCATGGGCTAGTTTTTTTAAACTAGTTTTTTATTGCCAGTTTTAAACTCAAGGACCTTTAGTTATTTATAGAAAGTATTTTTGAACCAGGTCTAGTTTCCGACACACCCTCTAGAATTCTCAAGCAGGTATTCCCTTGGTACTCAGGGAACGTTGGCTGAGAATCAGGATATACTATCTATGTTCAGGGCTAAGCTGATTCTAGGGGCTTGTATACCCTCTAGGAAGGAAAACAAGATGTCTAGCTTAAAATTGAGTCATACAGCTCTTTAATGTATCATCCTAGAGACTACCGAAGTTTCTTAGCTAATTTGAGCCAATTCTGAAATGCATTAAATGCGCCAGTCTGGAGCTCAGAGTATCAAAGGGAGCATTAAAGTGGTTAATGGGATGTTAAAACTATTTTATGTTCAGTGTACTTAAATATCATTGGCCAAAGTTCCACTATCAGTAGAGTAGAGATAAATGCTAAGAACGGGGAAAAGGCGCTTTCATGAAAGCGAGACACCTTATGTTTGACTTTGCACTCTTTCGTTAAGTGTTATTGGCTAAACTGGGAGATAGTCATAGCTTTATCAAAATTACATATAACTTAAATTATATTATCAAGCATAGACCCAAATTGAATTATCAAGAAATATCTCTTTAAGAAGAACTCTCGAAAAATGAACTTGATCCCAAAATAAATACATAAGATAGATAGCCGAAAAGTAGAGATATTTCTAAGTTTTATTTCCAAGACTGCTCTCTTCCTTGCTCTAACTTCAGATTTTGTATTCTTTTTCTAGACTGGTAAACCCACTATTGTAGCCTATATAGTTGGCAACTGTTTAGTTTTAAGACAGATATATAAAAATGTTGCAAAGTTTTTGTCGGGAAATTTAATGAATAAAGTGTTAAATTCTTCCCAACTCAAATTCTTAATTAATTAAAAAATAGAGAGAGCTAAAATATCTAAGAATCATACAATTTTATTGTTTTCCCTACATTGTTAAGTTTAACTCCCTTAATCTGCCCCGAGCGAAAAAGGAGTTCCCCTATCATTTAGTTCCTATTTCCAATCTGTTTTTCCTCCTCTGAGAACCAAATCACACTAAGTATTCTATCGTTAAGTCAATGGGCACCATTTCCCTTGTAGCCTATTCATAGTAAATTTTCTTCAATTTAAGAAGGCTTCCAACGACTCTACAACTCTCCCCATAGCTTTTCAACGCTCCTTACAGCTTCTTATCCCTCACAGTAGTTATATAACGCTCTCAATTGTTTTTCAATGCTCCCAACAGCTCTTCAAAACTTTCAATGCCTCTTCAAAGCTCCGAACGGCTCTTTAACACTCCCAACATATCAACATTCCCATCCTCTCAATGCCCTCAGCATCCACGACGGTCAGTTAATATCTAAATGCCTTTAAACATGACCTTATCTCCTGCAATTACAATATCTTATCGAGAGGGGATTATTTCCTCTAAATTTTACCCGAATCTTTTTCATTTTAGACATGCGAGGGTTAAGATGTCACCAGTATTCATGCAATTTTTAAGACCTGTAACTTTCAAAATCATTCTTTACACCACTCCTAAGATTGCGTGCATGCACAAAAGTATCTTTTCATTCTTTTAAATTTCCCCGTTATGTTCTCTTAAATTTTCACCTTTAAAACCCTTAGCCTTAGTTTTGTAGTAGTTACAGTGGTATTGGTAGGCGTATAGCAGGCGTAAATTAGTCATAGAAGTAGTTGTAGTGGTAGTAGCAGTAGAGGTACTAGTGGTAGTAGTGGGATTAGTAGGCCTATTAGTAATAAAGCAACAGTTGTAGTTCCAGCAATAGTATGCTAACTATCACTTTTATTGAGTTGAACATTCTCTTAATTAAAAACTTGGAATTTTAAACTTAATATACCAAGTCATTACTATGATGTTGCCGATATACGTTTGTGATAATCTTTATAGCTTATCTAAATTTTGTTTAACTTTTTCCTCAAAATGTGCTTAAATTTTTTTACCATAGTTCTCTTAGTCTTAGTCTAAACAGAAGCAATGGTGATATAGTAGTAGTAAGTAGCATTAGTTGAAGTTTTAGCCTATTAGTAGAAGTAGTAGCAGAAGCAGTAATAGTAGTAAAATTCACATATTACCTTCTGGCCAGTTAATCTTTCCCCTGCGCCTTTACTTATAGTTCCAAATCAGTCTCCTGAAGCATTCCTGAGATAAGCCTGTTTAATAACCTGCATGTGTGTAGTTTTTTGCTTTATTTTAACTTTCCCCTTAATGCTCTCTTGAAATTTTGCTCCAGACCCTTGGCCTTAGCAGTACTTGTGTCTTTCTAGTGGTAACAGTAGTTTATGTAGCTGAACCCAAGTAAACTCATCACCCTAGATTTGGTCTTGAATTTTATTTTTGAAAAAATTCAATTTTTTTGCTCACTATTGCTTTGAAATTGTTTAAAATTTTATTAATTACTTTCAGTAAGGCACGAATGACTTGAATGACTGAATGTTTTGAGTTTGACTAGAATATCAATTTTATTTTTGGTACATTTTAAGTTCATTAGTGGTTTAATTTTTTGATAAGTCAAATACCTGTTTCTTTTAACTTAAAATCTTTTTTTTTTAATTGGGGTACAAAAAAGACGACTTCCTTTTTAATTTATCTAGAAGTTTCTGTTTGCTTTGAGTTTGAGTTGAATATTAATTTTACTTTGTTGCTAACAATAACTTCACTATTGTCTTCATTTTTATTAGAATGTTTCTTTTAACTTTTAGTTGTTTATTCATTATAATGTCTATTATTTTTTATATATTTTTTTTTTAATCTACCGAAGACATATTTTTGCTCTTTGATTTTGTTAAGAAAAACTTGTTTTTTTATTTAATTTCTGTTCGTTGTTTATTTACTTTTATCGGAAAGGAAGAAAAATGGAAATATATGTCTTGTACATTAAAACTTACTGTATTTTAATAAAATTGAAATTTAATTTATCTATGAACTTCTAACTAGCAAAAAAAAGTTGTTTTTGTAATAATAATCAAAAT
Organism: Artemia franciscana; assembly: GCF_032884065.1. Lineage (NCBI taxonomy): Eukaryota > Metazoa > Arthropoda > Branchiopoda > Anostraca > Artemiidae > Artemia > Artemia franciscana. Next base: position 37,080,070 of record NC_088875.1, read on the forward strand.
ATTAATTTCGAAATTTTCCTTTGCATTGACTCGTTAGAAGAGTTACAGATACTTTCATTTTCGTACTAGGTAAATTCACTCTGAAAATTGATTGTTGAAAATTCTATACGAGTAAAATTCTAGACCAACTCCAGCCGACTTTCGAAATGACAAAATTCTTAGTGTAATAACCCCCCGTCGCTGAATACCATTTTTCCTACCATCGCAATTTTAGTTCGTAGTTATTTTATTGTATCCCAAGGAATGGACAAAAGTGGTATCTAAATTACTTTATTAGTTACCTGAACACTGAAATTAGGGACTTGTCAAGTGGCTTCTACTTAGTACCCCCTGGTATGTGTGGCACACTGAAAGCCGTCTCTAGGGTTGTTGACAACCTGGCAAAAATCAATCGTCCGATCAAAACAATGAAAAAGCCATTTAGCAAAAAAAAAAAAAATAATAATATGTAAATTTTGTTTTAATTATTCATGTGCGGTGAGCCAAAATCAAAACATATATTAATTAGAAAACGTTCAGAAATTAAATAAAAAAAGCAAGTTTTTTTTTTACCGCAAGTAAGGAGCAACATTGAAACTAAAAAGAACAGAAATTATTCCGTATATGAATGGGGTTTTCCCCTCCTCAATGCCTCGCTCTTTACGCTAAAGTTTTTCATTGTTTTAAAAAGTAGAGTCGTAAGAGTCAAAATTTAGCGTAGAGAGTGGGGCGTTGAGGAGGGGACAACCCCTTTCATATACGGAATAATTTATGTCCGTTTAAGTTTTAATGTCGCTCCTTGCTTGCAGTTAAAAAAAAAACTTTTTTTTTATATTTAATTATGTGTAAAAATAGATATTGCGATTCTCTCTGTAATTATAACTTGAATTGAAAGTATACGCATTTAAGGGCTTACATAGACAGATTGTGGGCGAGGGGGAAATAGCGAGGGAATCTGGAATGATCTTTTACCTTTTATCCTTGAATTAAATTACACTTTTTCATTATTATGCCTAACGGAGGAAATCATAAAAATATCCATTAAAATAAAATATAATATAACTAGTGAAATAGTTAGTGCGAATTCGCCCTTTGTTTCAGTTAGAAAAATAATGTACATACTAAAAGAATTTTGTTTTATTTAAAGAAATTTAGAGGGGAAACCTGGGATTTACTGACAGGATGTGTATGCGCATTCATAGGTAATCGATTAGTTGAAGCATAGTACTGTAACTTACAGTAAAATTTTCAATATTCAAAATTTTTCATTGCAAAACAGAATTTTTCTAATAAATGCAAACATCATCTAGATGAGATCTATAATGTTTATGGCACTTGGTATTAACCAAGTGACATATAGCAATCGCCAATTCTGTCACATTTTTGGAGATTATATAGGTGCTTGAAACTTCTACAGTATGGTTCTCTAATACGCTGAATCTAATGGTGCGATTTTCGTTAAGATTCTGTGATTTTTAGGGGGTGTTTTTCTCAGGCTCGTAACTTTTGATGGGTAAGTTTAAACTTGATGAAACTTATATATTTAAAATCAGCATAAAAATGCAATCTTTTGATGTAACTATTGGTATCAAAATTCCATATTTTAGAGTTTCAGTTACTCTTGCGCCGGGTCACTCCTTACTACAGTTCGTTACCACACACTGTTTGATCAGGAGCTAAGCAGCGTTGTGTTCAATCCCCATTTCTATGGTTCATTTTTACGAATTTGGTCCTAAGAAACTTGTCAAAGATTATGGGAGAATAAATTCTAGCAGAATAAATTCTGCTAGAGAGTTTGGTTATCCTAATAATTTTAGCGTCTTAGATGAAGGTTTTTAGCGAAATGAATGATTATTGGAGTTTTTGGGAGCTCGAGGAGCCAGTAGCCAACAGGTTTTAAAATTAACGTTAAGAAGGCTAAGTTTCTTGAACTCTGAAGAAGTGTAGATGAAGAGGTAATGTTGGGTATCGAGAAGGTCGATCAAGTGGATAACTTTACTTACCTAGGTAGTGTTATTGACAAGACGGTAGAAGATTGAAGGTGTTAACAGTAGAATAGCCAAGGCCCAGTATGTTTTTCTACTAAGTAGAAGAAAAGTTAGGCATTATTGGAAGATAAGTCAGCCATAAATCAGACTATTAGAAGCTACAGTGATGACAATGGTCAAGTATAGCTGTGAAACGTGAGCGCTCGGAAACACGACGGAAGGATATATTAGGTGTTTTCCAAGGAATTGAAAGACGAAAGATTGCCAAAGATTGTCCATTTTGACTAACCATCAAGGGCCAAACAAGAAGCAGGTTGTCATCAAATTGGGTGAGAGGTTTGAAGGAAAAATAAAAGGAAAATAAGAATTTCTTGGGTGAGTTTAAGAGGGAGGCTCTAAATATATTGGGATTGAGTTGGACTTTGCGTAGCTGTCAAGAGGCTTGGGGCTACATGAGTTTTTAATATTTGTAGCTGCAACGAATCTGCAAAATGTTTCATGAATTTTGTCTCCTAAAAACTTTGTTCCCCCTACCGTGAACAACGCGTTCCATTATGGAAGAAGATACTTCCTAATTATTTGAATTTTTACTCAAAATGAATTTATTTGTAGAAAGCCTATCTGATTCAGGTTTTGTGTGGCGACATCGCTCTGATTTATTTACCTGTCTTTGGGAAAAAAGACTCTTTAAGGCAGCAACAATAGCTTTTTTCTCTGTTGTGTCCGTTTGAGAAGGTTGTTAAAGAACAAGCTGATTTGACGAAATGCAAGTTCGAATATGTATTTAATACTTTTTCTTTTGGTATCCTTTGTTAATTGCTGATGTTAGCGACAAACCATTTATTGATGTGGCAAAGAGCAAGAGATATTTATGCAACAAGTACGCAGAATTCTAATTCCTGGGGATAAAGGCGGGAGCTACTTATAGAGAAGTATTCAGGTCATATTTATTTCCGAACGTCGTTTGTGGGTTATGGATTTCCTCCTCAGATTTGTTAAATCCTCCCCTTAGATTTTAAAATCCTTTAATTTTTGTATTTTTGGTATTTTTCATTAAAAGAAATGGAAAACGAAAAAAAATCCTCTCCATTGTAAATGCTGGATATTTTTTTTTGGGGGGGGATGAATTTGGCAGCGCATTCGCTATTTACTTAAAGACAAGGCATCTATGCAAGATACTTTAAATATTTGCATGTTTTGATTTTGGCTCACCGCACATGAATAATTAAAACCAAATTTGTGAACTAATTTTGTTTTTGCTAAATGGCTTTCTCATAGTTTTGATTAGACGATCTTGATAAAAATGGAGTGGGAGAGGAGGCCTAGTTGCCCTCCATTTTTTAGTTACTTTAAAGTGCAACTAGATTTTCTTACGAACATTTTTGTTAGTAATAAACACATGATCCATACGACTTAACTTACGTAACTAACTTCTATATTCGTGTATTTCTATTACGTATATGAGGGGTTTCACCCCTTCGTCAATACCTCACTCTTTACACTAAATCTTGAATTTTGTCCAAAATGTTTAAGAATGACCCCTGAATCACAAAGGCCGTAGAATAAATAGTTGAAGTTACTAAAAATACTTTAGCGTAAAGAGCAAGGTATTATGGAGGAGACAAATTACCTTATATACGTAATGTTTTATGTTCGTTTTTAGTTTTAATGCTGCTGATTACTTCCAGCTGAAAAAAATTATTCATTTTCTTATTGTTTTTTTTTTTCCAAGAATGCTAGAAAATTCTGCGCCCCCTTCATGGAAATTCTCTTCCCTCATGATAAACTCCTCCATGGAAAGGTACTCCCACGTAACCCCCTGCTCCCGACCCACCCCCACCCCAACGTGAAAGAGTCCCCCTGTAAACTTCTGTACACTTCATAATGACCATTACTGTATGTAAACAATGGTCAAAGTTTGTAACTTGCAGCCCCTCCTCCGGGGACTGTGGGGGATTAAGTGGTCCCAAAAGAAATAGTTATTACGTTTTCGACTACGCTGAATAGAATGGCTATCTCAAAATTTTGATCCGGTGATTTTGGGAAAAAATGAGCGTGGGAGGGGGCCAAGGAGCCCTCCGATATTTTTGGTCACTTAAAATGGTATTAGAACTTTTAATTTCCGTCAGAATGAGCACTTTCGCGACATTCTAGGACCACTGGGTCGTTACGATCACCCCATGGAACAAAAAAAAAAACAAACAAACAAATAAACACGCTTTCGTGATCTGTCCTCTGGCAAAAATTACAAAATTCCACATTTTTGTAGATAGGAGCTTGAAACTTCTGCAGTAGAGTTCTCTGGTACGGTGAATCTGATGGTGTGATTTTCGTTAAGATTCAATGACTGTTTGTGGATGTTTCTCCCTATTTTCTAAAACAAGGTGAATTTTCTCAGGTAAAACGGTCCTGTTTAATTTCCAACAATTTTGTACCATTTCAGCCGAGGAAAGTGTCACCGTAAATTGAAAAGAGTCAAAATTTCAAAGGAGAACAGCATCTATTGAAAAAGTCGAAAATGGAGAACAGTGATGATGACACTATGTTTTTTTGGAGAGAACCTCACCAAAACCCAATACGATGACATTAACGATATTGAATGAGGTAGTAGACGTACTCGGCTGGTAATTTGTCTTTTTTTTATTTGCCATGTTATTTTGTGTAGCAGCTGGTATCGTTTTAGTGACTCCTTATTATGCATAAGGGAGTCAATATTGATTGCAGAGACTAGTTTCTGAACTAATGCATTCCAATTCACAGTGTAAAATACTTTTGGGAGATTTTAAATGGAAATTAAATCAAGCCAGACCTCTGTTTCTTTAAAAAAAAATTTTCTAGTGACTTTGTGAAGACGAACTAGCTAATTAAAGTGGATTTGAGGTTCCCGAATTGCCTCAGGCGTGTAAGAAGAATGATTATTTCCTTCACCATATCAGCAACAAATCCTTCATATAGTTTTAAGAAGTGAGGAGAGGGGACGAAGCTTCCCTTTTTCTTAGCTTCCTCATTCTTCTTTCAATCTTTAATGGGGAGATAATGGAAATAAAAACGGAGAATGTATTAGCTGGTATTTAATTTGATAAAGCTAACAGGTCGTCCTTTAGGTCCCTAAACTCCCTAAGATAGGAGGAGGTCCCCTTTTGTAAAGTAGTCTTTTAAGCGTGTAAGTGAAATTTACAGTCCTGAAAACTGCATAATACTTTCAGTGTCTTAGTCTAATTAATGATAATGGACGAAAAGGTTTGACGCTCATTGCCTCTAGAGTCACTTAAACTCCCAGGCTTTTTGTTTTCGTTGTTTAGATATATATTACTGAAGGTTCGGCATTAAATCTCAGCTTTATCTTACTAGACTAATAATATCACCGAAGTAGCCTTCGATCTTCGGTCTGTGGTAACTTAAAATAAGATTTGAAAACAATGGTGCTAAATAAATGCTCATTTTAACAAAATCTAGGAGTTGTAACTGTTTACCACAACAGTCTTCAAATTTTTGTTTCAGAGCTCATTATGTAGGAGTTGCTGATACCCTCTTATATACTGGTTAGTGACCAGAAAATGTTCAGTAAATAAAGTGGTTGCCATTGATTTTTTCCTTTTTTTTGTAACTTGATAGATGAACATAAAAAAATGAAACATGAGAAGATCCACATGGAAAGCTAACTCGTCAGATCCTCTCAATATTATCCATGTCCTTCCAGAGGATGATGACACTAATGGTGGTCCTCGTTTTATATTTGTGAGATGGGTGTGAATATCGAGTGTGGTGTTGATTGTGTCATTTGTATGCCAAACAACAACTGGATCATGTTTCCATTGATCTTTTCTTTATGTCAGGAAGGTTCTAAAAGATCTTTTTTTCGTAAAACATCCTATTATTGACTCCTTTAACATTTTGCAGCCATGTAGTAGTGGAAAGCTTTCTACAATAGGATTAGGGAACCTGTTAAGGTTATTGGCGGTAACTTTGAGCGGTTTAGGTAGATTGAAATGAAGCTGGTCCGCTTTTCTACCACACAACTTCTTATCCTTAGAAAATCAATATTCTGATTTGCTATTAAAAAACTCATTATTTTTATAATAAAACTGGTCAAAAGTTTACGAATTTTTCTTTGTTTACCGTATCTGTTAGCTTCATAAATTTCTAATTCCTACAAAACTTAAATTTCTTCCTAAGCAGTTTTTGATTTTTTTTTCTGGGAAATAATTAGCTTTTTAACATTTACCTTTTTATGGAAAACAGTAATTTTGCATCAAGATTTTTAAAATGAAAATATCGGCTTCAACCACGTAACAAAAAGCTAAGGGAGATAACACTTAAAAAAAGTTAATAAACATGAAAAAAGGTGTTTCCATAGTTTCGGTGTTTGAAATATTTACAAATAAAATTCTCAAATAGAAAGAGAAAGTAATTTTTCATGCAAAATGAAACAAAACTCAGCAACATTTGAAATTGCAAGGATTCCTGAAAAAATTATCAATCCATTTAATCTGTAATAGTTTTTATTAATATGCATTATTATGTGTTTATCATCCATTTTATCCAAAAACTAGAGTAAAAGAAAATCAAACTTAAACCTAAATCATGGAAAGATTTATTTTTTCCCAATATAAAAAAATGTGTGCACTTGTCTCTTTGCAATTTTTTAATCCTGTGATTAAGCTAAAGAAGAAGTGGAGATAGGAACTTAGATACCGCTTCCTAATGGATATTTTAGGCTTTGATATCTTTTCAGTAGGCTACATTTACCAGCTTAAGATCAAACAATTCTGAACCGGACTTTACAACTGGAGTGGTTTGTACACTCTGGGTATATAAATATCATACGTTTTGACATAATGGCTGGGTGAAAAAAAAATATCCAGAGTGTCTAGCTTTGAGCTTGGTCAGTGACTGACTGAAGACTGTAAAAGGACGGACTATTTTCTCTAGTCTGGTCTTGCATATATGTGTATGATAAATCCCGATACGACAGTAAATGGTTTCTCCAAATCATCATGCTGAAAATATCCTAGATAATTTCGTACATCTCACAAAAAAGACATAGTGGTGCCATCTGTTATGTATACGAATATAGAGGGGAGCGAAAGATGAGGGGCTAAGTGATGATTTTATTTTAGGTGAAACGTTTGCGAAATTGCAGATGGCTTCTTAGGAAGGATAGTTGGAAATGTAGCTAGAATTAATCGTAAAGTCGCCAATGTTTCGCAGAAAAGAAGAGGGGTTTTACAAAAAAGTTTTATGGAATTAAGAGAAATGTTAAGAAACTCAATTTCCTTACATGTCAGGCTTTTTTGTTTTCCTTGTTTAGATACTGGAGCTTCGCATTAATTCTCAACTTGATATCAATAGACTAATTAATTCACCAAAGTGGCCATTGATGTCGAATCCTTACGTGCCTAATCTGTTTGTCATTGTTGCAGTTGTATCTGTAATTCAGTAAAAGACGATCTTCAGCCCATAGCAGTCAAAAAAAGATTAAAAAAAAATAATGCTAAATATGATTGAGTTTAAAAAAATCCGGGAATAGTTACTATTCTTCACAGCAGTCTCAAAATTTATCTCTCGGAACAGCTTTCAGCGGTTGCTGATAACCACTTCTGAAGAAGTCTAAAGGAAACAAAGCCAAATTAAAGAAAGAAGGTTTTTGAAATGTCGCAGTCATGATTTTCTGTTCAGTAACTGAAGTGTTTACCATTGTATTTTTCCTATTTTTGTAATTTAATAGTTGAAGATTAACAAAACAAAAAAAAAAAAAAATATATAAGAATATCCACATGGGAAGCTAATTGGTCAGATCCTCTTGATATTACACATGTCCTTCCAGGAGATGATGACACTACAGACACTTGTTGATGTCCGTCCTCGTTTTATATTTTGGAGACATCGGTGTGAATATCGAGTGTGGTGTTGTATGTGTCATTTTATGGCAAACAACAACTGGATCATGTCTTTATTGTTCTTTTTTTTGTTAGGAAGGTTTCTAAAGTTCCTTTTTCCGCAAAAAAGTCCCTAAACTTCCTATTATTGACTTCTTTAACCTATAGCAGCTCTGTACTAGTGGAAGGCTTTCTACAATAAGGTCGGGGAACCTGCTAAGGTTATTGGTGGTAAGTTTTGCTGGTTCAGGTTGATTTAAATTAAGCTGGTCTGGTTTCCTACTAAACAACTTCTTATTCTCAGAAAATAAATTTTTCAGTGTGTTATTGAAAAATTTATTACCTTATTTTAGAATAAAATCGGGTTGATGTACGAATTTCTTTCTTACTTTTTCGCACTCTATTAACTTCATCAATTTATATTTCCTGAAAACTCGAAATTCTTCCTAAGTTGTGTTAAAGTGGATTGATTGATGTATATATCACATGAGCACTTTTTGATTTTTTTTCTGTGAAATAATAATTTAGCTATTTATTGAAAACAGCCATTTTGCATCAAGATTTTGCAGATTGAAAATATCAGACCGGTCTTTGGTATTCAGCCCCGTAACAAAAAGCTGAGGGAGATAATGCTTATAAAAATTAATATGAATGACATAAAAAAAGATGTTTCCCCTAGTTGTTGGTATTTGAAATATTTTCCTAACATTAAGTGAAGAGTAAATTGAATCCATCTTATAGTCACTAACTAGAAACACTCTTTTTGGACAAAACTAAACCATTTCGGTTTTGTGAATATTAAAAAAAAAACACAACAATTTTACTACTATTAAAAAGACGGAGGAGACCTTTTGGCCTGATACTAAGGAAATGGATTTGATCATACTCAGATGAACAAGGGACTTCGATAATTTTTTGATGAAGGTTACTCTTAGTATAGCACCACCACCTTTTTTTTTCTCTAAAGTGAATAACAGAATATGAATAACAGAATTTAATAAACTGAGAATAATTTATTAAAGGTAAATTATTGAATTTCCCCAAAACAGTCCCCGGTCTGGGGACTGTTCTCCTGTAACAGCTTTAATTTCTATTTGCTTGAAGTCGAATAACGCCTCAAGTTCCATTTGCCTGCTCCACTTTCCACTTTCCACATGTTCCATTTTCAGCGATGGTAATATCGATTTTAGGGAATTCGAAACGATTCGAGTTTTCTAAATCCATTTGGGCTCACCAAGAAAAAGTACAACAAAGGAATCCACCCCTGTCTAAGGATCATTATTACCACGGTAACTAGCACAAGAGAAATTTGGAAAAATAGATATAGGAGGAATACAAGCAGTTATGACCAAGTTGAAAGAAACAAACATATTAAGGGCCATTGCCATCTGTTCTGAATTAAAAAAAAACTTGTTTTTTTAACTGAAAGTAAGGAGCGACATTAAAACTTAAAACGAACAGAAATTACTCCGTGTATGAAAGGGGATTTTCCCTTCTCGACGCCCCGCTCTTTACGCTAAAGTTTGACTCTCTCTCAATTCTACTTTATTAAACAGTAAAAAAAGTTAGCGTAAAGAGCGGGACATTGATAAGGGAATATCCCCTTTCATACACGGAATAATTTATGTTCGTTTTAAGTTTTAATAACGCTCCTTACTTTCAGTTAAAAAAGCTAGTTTTTTTTATTTAGTTTCCGAGCATTTTTGAATTAATGCATGTTTGATTTTGGCTCTCCGCACATAAATTATTAAAATTAAATTTGCATATTAATGCTTTTTTTTGGCTAAACGGCTTTCTCTTAGTTTTGATCAGACGATTTTGAGAAATAAGGGGCGAGGAAGGAGGTCTAGTTGCCCTCCAATTTTTCGGTTACTTAAAAAGGCAACTAGAACTTTTAACGAACATTTTTATTAGTAAAAAATATACGTAACTTAAGAAGTTTTGTCTGGGTTCCAAAACGGGTCTAGTCAGTTTTGCGAAATTTTGTAATATGGTCGAAAATTGACTGCAAACTGAGCATCTACATCCTGGTTCGGTTCAAAAAACAGACTCACTTTAAAATTAAGCGAAGCTCAAGCTGCCTCTAATCCTTTTCCAATGTAAAATCCATAAAAGAATGAAGATTTTGTATAAATTTCCAATGCATGTACTAACATTAATAAAAAAATGCGGTAGAATTCTAGTCGAGACTCTGAATTGCAATGGGAAATCGGCCAATTGAAACTGAAATGCCTGAAAGCTTGATTGTTTCTGACTGAAGCCTTCTTTTAGAACTTGGTTTTATGGTTGAAACAACAGGTTACTTAATGCGGAGGAAATTTGGCCTACAGTGGCCTGGATTTTAAAAATGCATAAAAAAAGGTGTTTTGCGAGAAAAATTACCATTTTTGCTTATTCAGGAATGGTAACTGTTTTTGGCTAGCTTTAGTAGTAAAATATTATTTGGAGAAATAAATTAATATAAATATTATAAAAAGCCATTAGTCATCCGAATTAAGTCTCGAAATTACTTATCAGTGTTACGTTTTAATAATAAATATGTTTTTTTTCTAGGTTTGGGAAAGGCAATGGAGAAAAGTTTAAAGGGCAGTCAAATATCGAGTCACTTTTGGAGTCGTATTTTGAGAAAATTTGATGCCGATTTTGGAATGTTCATAGACAAGTTTCAGGTAATAAGGGCAATAACCTCAGGGAATAAGGGTAATAATTTCAGGTAATAATCTTCATTTTTTGTATCGACAACAATGCGTACCAGAACTGATTCAAACGGTTTAAACGTTCAGTCCTTGCACGCTTTTTATTTTATTAGAATGAATTTTTTTATTTTATTTTTATAGTTCATTTATTGTGATGATTGCAAAACTAGATTATATCGAAGGTCTACAGACCAGAATATTTAAGATTAACAAAAGCGTACTTATTGCGCTGAAATTGAACTGGGTGAGGAAAGGAGTGTTGAGATATTTTCAGATATGCTTGTTTTCATTGTAAGTGTGGGCATAACAGGGGCTTATTCGATTGAAAATAGAAAGTTATAATGCCTTTTTAAGAACCGAACGGGTCTGGAGGTTCACCAGCCACCGCTGACGCTTACATACAAAAATAATTTTTTCTGCAATTTCTTGAGGAAACTAAACTTTACCAGCTCTTGTATGTATCAATCTCTTCAGTAAAAACTCCCTTCTTTACAAATTTTAAGAGGCTGTTGCCCAACAGTTGCTTGTGAAAATTTTTTGTCATATAAAGATATAATCGACTTTTTTTCATTTCTGTCCGTTACAAATTTCATTTTTTTCTCTCGTAGTAAGCTCTGGTATTTTTTAGTTTGACTTCCTTTTAATTTTTTTTTATTTATTTATTCATCAACCAGGCTAGTTACCCTGCGTTTGAAAGTCGATATACGTCTTTATTTCTGTATTTTTTAAGTTCTCTATTGCTTTTTACTTTTCTTTAAACTTTAAATTTTATTAATTTTATAATACATAATAGAAATACATAATAGTAAATACATAATATAACTTTATTAATACTCTCGAAGAAAGTCGTTCTTATCATAAGCTCAAATCCTCTTTCTGATCGTCTTTACTCGACTGAGAAAACGAAACAGATGAGATAAATCAGAACATACAAAATGCAAGATGATAAAAATAGGTATATGCCTTGTTTGGGCTGCCAAACAAGGATTGCTTGTGCTTGATTTAGACTCTTATTGATTGGATAGCATTGTTGAGTAGAGAAAATCATACTATAAAGATTAGGCCAGGATCAAAGAAGGTCTTCATTCAACTGGAGTTCCAATGGACTTTTTGATTTCTGGTACTAAGCCGGCTTAAGTGATTTTTGTTGACTTGAGAAAAATTCTTAGTTACTGACCTGCATTAATTAGGACTGATTACTGTTCCTGATGGCATTAAAATTCTATTGATTTAAATAATACGAAATTTCTTCAATTTTAAATTTTTGGTTGACCAATTTTTGGTTGAAATAACGAAACAGCTAAGTCTTTCTCAGGTCGGGAAAGGGTTGATAATAGAATGCTAGTATTGTGTATCCCTGTAGAAATGACTGATGCAGATAGTACTGACTAAAATTAAGTATACTTACTGCTGCGTGCACAAATAGATTGGATCCAGGATTTAGATGCACTACTTTTATTAGGAGATTTTAGAAACGGGAATATGTTATGACCTTGGTAAATTTGTCGTCGGAAAGGAAATCAGAAACGGTTTAAGACCGCTGCAGTTTCGCAGTTATAGTGGTCTTCTTAAATGTAGTACAGTATTTGGCCGTAAAATGACATCCCCTCAGACCAAGGCTAAGGGCATTATGTTATGGAAGTTGCGCATTCTTAACACATAAGGTTCATAAGAATATAAGGCATGTTCAATCTTGGACCTAAAAAAAGCTTGGAGCTTAGGACGAGATTTTAAGGATATTTTGAAATTTATGTCAAACACAATCAAAACAAACAATGTTTTTATAGCACTTGGTATCTACCAAGTGACATATAGCGATCTCAAATTCTGTCAGTCTGTCCCGGTTTTGCTACTTTAGGCACTTCAAGGTAAGCTAGCACGATGAAATTTGGCAGGCATATCAGGAACCTGAACAGATTAAATTGGAAATTGTTGTTTCCCCTATTCGATCATCTGGGGGGAGGGGGAGTGGGGGACGGTTAAATCGGAAAAATTAGAAAAAAATTTGGTATTTTTAACGTACGAACGGGGGATCGGATCTTAATGAAATTTGATGTTTGGAAGGATATCGTGTCTCAGAGCCCTTGTTTTAAATCCCGATCTGATCTGGTGACATTGTGGGGAGTTGGGGGGGGGACCTAAAATTTTGGAAAACACTTGTTTGTGAGTGGAGGTATTGGGATGAAACTTGGTGGAAAAAATAATCACAAGTCCTAGATACGTTATTGACGTAACCGGAACGGATCCGCTCTCTTTGGGGGAGTTGAGGGGCGGGGGTGAGGGTTAATTCTGAAAAAAAATTAGAAAAAAATGAGGTATTTTTCACTTACGAAGGAGTGATCGGATCTTAATGAAATTTGCTGTTTGGAAGGATATCGTGTCTCAGAGTTCTAATTTTAAATCCTGACTGGATCCGGTGATATTGTGGGGAGCTGGGGGGAGGGACCTAAAATATTGGAAAATGCTTAGAGTGGAGGGATCGGGATAAAACTTGGTGGGAAAAATAATCACAAGTCGTAGATACGTGATTGACATAACCGGAACGGATCCGCTCTCTTTGGGAGAGTTGGGGCGAGGGAGGGTCAAAAATTAGAAAAAATGAGGTATTTTTAATTCACGAAGGAGTGATCAGATCTTAACGGAATTCGAAGTTTGGAAATACATCGTGTCTCAGAGCTCATATTTTAAATCCCGACCAGATCCGATGACATCTGTTGGAAACAAGAGTGGAGGGATCGGGATGAAACTTGGTGGGAAAAATAAGCACAAGTCCTTGATACGTGATTGACGTAATCGGAATGGATCCACTTTCTTTGGGGGAATTGGGGGGGGGGGGTAATTCTAAAAAAATTGAAAAAATGAGGTATTTTTAACTTACGAAGGAGTGATCCGATCTTAATGAAATATCCATATTTAGAAGGACCTCGTAATTCAAATCTCTTATTTTAAATCCCGACCGGTTCCAGTGTCATTGGGGGGGGGGGGGGTAAATCTTGGAAAATACTTAAAGCAGAGAGATCAGGATGAAACTTGGTGGGAAGAAAAAGCACAAGTCCAAGATATTTGACGGAAATAACTGGACTTGATCCGCTCTCTTTGGTGGAGCTGAGGGGGGGGGGGAGTAATTTGGAAAAATTAGAAAAAATGAGGCATTTTTAACTTACGAATGGGTGATCAAATCTTAATGAAATTGATCTTTAGAAGGATCTTGTGCTTTAGAACTCTCATTTTAAATCCCGACCAGATCTGTTGACATCAGGGGGAGCTGGAGGAGGATGCCGGAAATCTTTGAAACCGGAAATCTTGGAAAACGCTTAGTGTGGAAAGATCGGGATGAAACTTGATGGGAAGAATAAGGACAAGTTTAGATACGTGATTGACATAATTGGAACGGATCCGATCTCTTTAGGGGAGCTGGGGGTCGTTAGTTGGGAAAAATTAAAAAAATTGAGGTATTTTAACTTAAGAACGGGTGACCGGATCTTTTGATATTTAGAAGGAACTAATGTCTCAGAGCTTTTATTTCAAATCCAGACCAGATCTGTTGAAATTGGAGGGAGCTGTAGGTGGAAACCGGAAATCTTGGAAAACGCTTAAAAATGTCGTAGATACGTGATTGACGTAATCGGACTGCGCTCTCTTTGGGGGAGTTAGGGGGTGGGGTTTAGTGCTTTGGCGAGTTTGGAGCTTGTGGACTTGCTAGGACGATGAAAATTGGTAGGCGTGTCAGGAAGCTGCACAAATTGACTTAATAAAGTCGTTTTCTCCGGTTCGACCATCTGGGGGGCTGAAGGGAGAGGAAAAATTGAGGTATTTTTAACTTACGAGTGGGTGATCGGATCTTAATGAGATTTGATATTTAGAAGGACCTCGAGACTCAGAGCTCTTATTTTAAATCCCTTATTGCATTAAGCCTCTGATTTTCCTATTAAAGCATTCCATTGATTCTTAGGATTTTGCCATAGCTCATACCAGATGAGTTAATGTCTCTTGGATCTTCCGACCTAGTCAAAAGTGCCATATGAGCTGTTAGCTCTTGTTGTTAGTTGGGAAGAGGAATACAACTACGTTTAATGAATGACTTGGGGTATTATAGGTTGAAACTTTCATGGTATGTTGAAGAGAGACTGGAGGGTAACTAGCCTCCCCCCTTCTCTTTGTTCTTTTTAGGTGCTTCCTCTCCTTTAAAATGATCCATTTTTATTAGGTCTCAATGCTTTTAAATTAGTCAAAAGATTTAATAGCTATGCTTCCAAGGATGCCATACCCCCACATATCTAGGGAAAAGACAATTAATTTTGCAATTTGCCTATTGTTTATATACAGAATTTATCATTAAGAAAATCATAAATGTTTGTCCTGTGTGTATCCGAAAAGTTCTGGAGAATGAAGCTTTGGAGAACGTTGAGGGATAGGCTATGCTAAATCAAAATAAACTATGTGTACTCAGTTAATCAAAATAGAGAATCTGCAACATTATCAGCGCGGTCTTGGGTTTTAAGTTAGAACTTACAGGACATGTCGAAGGGAGGAACTTACATGACATGTCAAAGGGATGTTAAAGAGTGATTCGAGGGCTGTTAGCTCTCTGTCATACCCTTTTTAGTTATTCTAGCCCCAATAAGATTCAATCATAATTTAAAATAGAAATCTTGTTGAAAATAGTCAAAAGATCAAGTAACTCTGCCTTTATGTGACAGAACCCCTCACAGCTTTATAAAAAGAGGCCGAAGACAATCAATTGATTCTGGGCATGTTCGGAACGGTTGAGGGTATTTTAGTTAAAACTGTTTGGAATATTGAATGACGTGTCAAACTGAATAAAAAGATACTATGTGCACCCAAAAGGTCAAAAAGGTGTGCCCAATATGTAAAGAACGGCTGAAAATATTCCGTTTAAATCCTTATGGAATTTTGAGGGGAATGTGAAAAAAGTAGGTCAGAGGACAATAAGGCTCTTTCCTATTCCTTTTTTTTGCAGCCCTTCTCCAAAACTTTTGATTAAGATTTGAAGCAACCATCTTGTTCAGAATAGTAAAAAAGTCCAATAGCTATGCCACTGTTGGTGACGCAATCCCTCACAGTTCCTGAGACAAGTTTCAAAAATTGCTATTTTGTATTAAAGTAAAATTCTTAGAAAATTTTGAGCGGGTTGGCAAACACAATGAAAATACAATATGTCCAGGATGGTTTGCCAAATGATACAACAAAAGTATCTGGAGAACGGCTAATGGTATTTAGTTGAAACTTTAAAAGTACCTTGAGAAATTTGTTCACAGAGGGGTACATCTGCAATACATAATTTAGAAATTAAATTGAATGTTCACTTCGAACTTAAAGAGCAAAAATTACTATTAATAAGATTTTGGCTTCTGTCCCCTCCCCAACAATAAAAGTATAGGGCCTATCGTTTCATTTGCACCATCCTGAAGTTGAATTCTATTGAAAATATTTTCTTCTATATTTGAAATATTGAGAAATAAAATAAAAGACCGTTGACTGGCAGAGACAATCTCTTCAGAGATTGCTCATTTGATTGGGAACTGAAAACTCTAGTTCCTTTGAAACAGTCGACAGGTATTAGTTGGCAGCTAGCCTCCCCCACGCCCTTTTTACCCCAATTACATCCGATTATTTTTTTTAAATAGCCATATTGTTAAAATAGCCAGCTCAAAGATCATTAAAACTCCGGGTCGACACAATCCCTAAGGGCCAGGGGGCAGGCGTTGTAAGTTATGCCCTGGGGGCAGGGCACATGTGGTTCTTATAGAAGGGATGCTCGTATAAATTTCAGAGAGGGCTCATTTAATTGGAAATTGAAAGTTCTAGCTCACTTTCTAAGAGTCAGAAGGGAACAAAGGGCAACTAAACCCCCAAACGCCCTGTTTTCCATAAACCCACCAGATAAAAATTATGAGATAGCCATTTTGTTAAAAATAGTTCAAACATCAGATAATAAAAACTCCAGAGTCGATACTAACCCCAAAACCCTGGATCAAGTGTTTTATATTATGCCATGAGGGCATATAAGGTTCTAATGTAAGGGGAGGTTGTATAAGCTTCTGAGGTTGCTTATTGGTTGGAAATTGAAAGTTCTAGTTACCTTTTTTATGAGTCAAGTGGGATCAGAGGATATCTTGTGTCTAATCTTTCAGAGAAACCCTTAGGATTCGGGTTCAACATACCCCCTTCCCCTAGAGCCCGGGAGAAGGGTTATAACTTGTGTCCTGGGGGGTATATACAGTTTTGATTGAAGAGGTGG
This sequence comes from Artemia franciscana, assembly GCF_032884065.1. Classification (NCBI taxonomy): domain Eukaryota; kingdom Metazoa; phylum Arthropoda; class Branchiopoda; order Anostraca; family Artemiidae; genus Artemia; species Artemia franciscana. Next base: position 37,096,874 of record NC_088875.1, read on the forward strand.
TCGTATAAACCTCGGAGGGGACTCAAATGACTAAAAAGTTCCCTTTTTAAGATTCCAAAGTGATCCGATTGCAACTAGCCCCCCCCCCTCCAACCCTCTTTTCCCCAATAGCTTTTTTTAGTAAATTTTTGTTTTATAGTTATTTCCGATGTTGTACTAGTTATTTCCAAGTACAAAAAATCATT